>NW_028301611.1:4242424-4545454 GCF_987345545.1 Pholcus phalangioides
TCCGACAAGCTTGCAGGTCAGGGCTTCATGGAAATGTTGGCAGGTTGTAATTCGGTGCCCCTGAATGTATCTCATTGATTTTTGTGGTTTAACATTGTAAAATTTGCAACACATCGGTAGCCCAAGATATATCCAGTGTGGGGCCCCACTGAAATTCAGCGAATTGAATCTGGGGACCCCCATGGGGGAAGTTTTCTGGGGATACTTGATGAATCTCATTTGTTTTTTGTTGCTTTATTATTATTTTCATTAAAATTCGCTTCTTCAGTAGGCTGGTGCTTTCACACGTCCCTTTCCCCTTTTCCATAGCACGCTGATGAAGTGGGACGAAATAAACAAGATATGTCCGGGAGAGAAGTGGGGGGGGGGGGGTTGGAGAGCCCCCCTAGTATATATATATATGTATTAAGATATTTATCTGTTATCCGTCTATTCGGTTATCCGTCACTGCACTTTTACGGACGGTGACGGTTAATCGAAGTGTTTTACTGTATTCTTCCTCTCTCTCGGATTATATGTACTAAAAAAAGTGCCGAGGTATGCTCTAAAAATATGCACTTAAAAATGCTAAAAATATGCATTAAAAAATTAATTTAAAATATGCATAAATCCCAAAAATATGCATAAAAAAGGCCAAAATATGCATAAAAAAGGCCAAAATATGCATAAAAAAAGGCCAAAATATGCATTAAAAATTCAAAATATGCATAAAAAAGGCCAAAATATGCATTAAAAAATTCAAAATATGCATTAAAAAATTCAAAATATCCATTAAAAACCCAAAAATATGCATAAAAAATTCAATATATTAAAAATTTAAAATATGCATAAAAAATTCAATATATTCATAAAAAATTTAAAATATCCATTAAAAATCCAAAAATATGCATAAAAAAAGCCCAAAATATGCATTAAAAAGTCCCGAAAAGTAAAATATTCCGAAATATGTACCAAAAAATGAGAAAAATATATGCATTAAAAAAATCACATGCCAAAAAAAAAAAAAAAGATAGGTTTTTAAAATGCATATTTTCTATTTCTTAGTGCATATTCATTTCAGAAACATGAGCATATACTTCCATATGCAAATAACTATACCTGCTCAGTGCTCAGTAACGAAATATCAGTAGCAGAGGGATTTTGACACTATTTCTTAAAAAAATTTAACACTTTTGACACATATCTGGAAATAACCTTACGAAAAGGTGGATATTTTGAAAATACCGTATACAAACATCTTTATTAATCCACTAAATAACTGTGCTTAAATAAAGCTTCAAAATATGCATTTATTTTTAAAATACTTCGAGATTTTATTCATTTATATGCATTAATGCTAAAAGAGGCCAATTATATGCAAATGCATATAATCCGGGCTCTAATCATAGGGGGCCATTCAAGTATTACGTCAGCATTGATGGGGGGGGGGGGCGGAGGAATCTATCTCTAAATGTGTCATGGATCGCGGTGTCCCGGGTCATTTAAGTGATCTCAGAATGTGCCACGGGCAGCTTAAATGCTCTGGAATTGTACCACGGGACACTTAAGCGATCTGTATAGATGTGCCGCATAGTTCATTTTTACAAAATTAGATTTGAGGAGGGCAAGGCGCATTAGATAACCTCCAGGGCCATATTTGGTCCGCGGGCCAAGGGTCTTTATGCGATTCATCATTATATGACTTAGAGGGTGGGTCGCAATGAATTTATTAAAGATAAAATTTTGCGTTCATAGCCTTCAAATGACATTGAAATTAACAGAAATTTATTATAATGGCATATAAAAGTAATTTCTTCCGAAATTTCAGTCCTCATAAGTAAAGCATTCTTTCGCCCGTTCTGGAGAGCACCTGATTCTGCTGAGACACAAGCGTATAAACAAACAATTCCGGAAATTTTTCAACCCAGGGTCAAAACCTTTGTAATAAGAAATGCTTTTGGATCCAAATAATGTACACGAGAAGATATTTTTGCGGTTTTAGGGTTGGGAAAAAGCAAATTTCCTCCAAAAAAATGAAAACCAATCACATCCAAAGATAGTGCCATATGCGAAATTCTTCAAGAGGAGAGAACCAGTCATTTTTACCGGATGGAGGGCGCGGTGACGTTTTCCCATTCTCTGTGGTATTCGAAGACGGGTCATGATCTTTAGTAGTATAATTATTATCACCAATCATCCCCTAAAAGTTCACCAACAAGAGGATCCCAAAGACAGGCTCCATCATGCTTTCGGGTAATAGAAAAGGTAAAAATAAAATAGAATTATTATTATAATATATCATATAGAGACGGTCTTTCTCTCGAGGCATTTCCGGCCTATGGATATGGACTGAATTTTAATGGCCCGCCTTCGACACACAGAAGGAGTCTGGCACAGGAAATGTGAAGCGCGGGCCCCCCCCCCCCCCCGTCACAGGCTCGGAGAGAGGAATGTGTCCAAAGGAATGAGATTCCGATCGGAAGGAAACCGATCGCTTATTCTTTTGATTATGGGCATTGGTATGTATGCTGCAGGGCCGGAAACCCATGGCCACCCCGAAGCACTTTCTTCACACTTTATTTTCTCATGAAAATCATGCTGTAACTATCAATTACACCCCCCTCGCGCGGCTATTTCATTAGAAATTAGAAATTTGTGATTTTCGAACTTCCAATCGTATATCGGGGTGCCGTCAGAGGCGCATTTATGGTTTTGCCGCCCGTGGGCTACACGAAATTTTGCCGCCTTTCTCCCATTCTAGTCTAATTTCTAGTCTTACCCCGAATTAGCCACCCTGTGCAATAACCCGCTCGCTCCCCCCCCCCCATTCCTGCAAGTACACCTGTGTCTCTAAGTCCTTTTCGTCACTCCCATGCTCAAATACTAAGTTAGCCTTTTAGTCGCTTGCACACTGTCTTGGTCGCTTACATAATTGCACACGCTCTAGTTAGTCACTCAATGACATGTGACTCCTTGCTTGTAGGTCATTCTTTTGATCATTAACATGCTTGCACTCACTGACCTACTGGTCTCTTACTCTGTAGGCCACTCTTTTGTTCATTCACATGTCTGCTAGAGCTCCAAGTCACTCTTTTGCCGACACACTGTTGTAATTTCTCTAGGTCATTCACTGACCTAATCGCATACTGTCTCGGCATCAGGTCTGTGTTTGAAGCATCACGGAGCCCTTGGGTAAAGTGATAATTTTGAGGCCATACCTGGCTAGAAATGATTTTCCGTACCAATTTGCATGCTTAATCTCGAAAACTTTAACCATATCTCACTTTTATGAGCCCCCCCCCCCCTATTCTGGAGGCCGCGAGCCCAAGAGCAGAGGGGGAAACTGGGATCTTAAATAATAGAATCCGTAAAATACGGGACATCGCCAATTGCCATCAGTAACCTAGTCAGCGATGTAGGCACAATCACCCCAATATCAATTATAAAATTCCGCAAAAAAATTGAGGACAAAATGTTAAACCCGACAAATGTATGAGATAAATATTTATAATTTTTGCCATAATTATTATATATTATTATATATTATTATATATATATTAATAATATAACATTATTTTTATTATGAAAACGTTGTGTGTGTGTGTGTGTGTGTGTGTGCATTCAACGCGACTTTAGTAAATATCACAAATTCAAAGCATCACTGGAAAAACGGGGCATATGTTTGAAAAAAAAAATCTAAATAACGAAAGTTATAGGAATGTGCCGTAATTTCGCGGTTCACCGTTGTAAACCGTGTATGTGGGCCTACTGCACTCTGCCGTTGCTAGATTTGTGACTCTCCTGCAATATGTTACTCCATGTAGTGGTGGTGCGCATGTGGAACACATACCACTGTGATAAACGATTTGGAGGCATTCTGTTAGTTATTTGCGTATACTTTCTTTGACTTGTGTACGTCAGCGCCATCTATCGGCCGTTTTTGAGTTTTTTTTATTTTCCTGTCTTAAAAAATTCCCGTGACCTTAGCAATGCTAACCCTGCAAACCGTTTTTTACATTTCGGTTATTTTTCTGGTTTTTATGAATTTTTAAAGTTTCTACGCGGACTTTTTGTCCACCCTGTATTATACATCATTAAAGAAGTGACAAACCATTGCAAAGGCATGATGTGTGTCTGAAACGCATTACTAGGGAACCAGGTAACCAAAGTAAACGTTCGGAAAGTGATTGCTGAGGCCCCAAAACCATTGTTGTCTGACAGGTTTTTTTTGCCCATTTCGGGCATTTCCCCAGCTCTGACAAACTTTTGAAGTAGAATATCGTTCAAGTCGGGTCCTGTTTGGTATATATGCAAAATTTGGTGACGATATATATAAAATTGTAGAATTGTATAGAGCAATGGTTCTCAACCGGGGGCCATATGGCCCCCTAGTGGTGCTGTGATACTTCAAGGGGGGGCCACGGAAGAAAATGGATAAAGGGGCCATGACAGGTAGTTTAGAGGGCTACAGAGAACTGAGAAGAAAAATTAAAAGGTGTGAAGAAATAAAGCTTTATATCAGTGACTATACACTCACGGAATCCAACAAAACTACCCATAAAACAAGGGCCATTTTAGGGCATGGACTCACCCGGGTCTCACCGCCTACATTTTGCAGCAGGTTCCCTAGGAGGGATGGGGGGGGGGTTTCACAGGCCCCCATCTAGATTTCTCATAGACCCCTCTATATTTAATTCATAGCGTGAAAAAATAAAAAATTATGAAAACCATATCAGGTCCCCCGGGCTGCAGCTCTGTCAGTTCCACTCTTGTCACGTCCGGGGGTCTCATGTCCATAAGTGACCCCACCTCATGATATTTTGTATAGTACAATAACTACTGAAAATAAGTAGGAAATGTGTAGGCTGTTTATTTCCACCAAAGTGTAGGACTACCATAGCATCACTTTACCTGGGGGGGGGGGGGGGGGTCTATGATGTTGAGATGGCCCTGAATAAAACTCGGACCAGCGAGGAGCTCAATAAATTCTAGGCCAATGGTCTGGAGACCAATCTTATTTGCGAAATTTTCGTTCAGTATAAATTCAACACTTATAAAGAATCTTGCTTCTAGATGAGGGTCGAAAACTCTGGGTAAGACAGGGAGCCACGAGGAAAAAAATATGGTTCAAAGGGGGCTACGGGCAAAAAAAGGTTAAGAAACACTGGTATAGAGGATACACGCACACACACACACACAAAACCAATTTTATATGTATGCTACTGCAAAAGCCTGAAATTGGTCAATTCGCGACGGGCTACTTCTCGAATTGGCCAATTTCGTTAAATATTGACCCGGCAATTCGGACACCGGCCGACTAGTTTGCGAAGTGGCCGCTGGTCCTTGGCCAAAGTCCGATTACAAAGATATGATTCGGTATCATCGTCAAATTGGCGTATTTTTCGTGAGAATTATGTTTACGCTAGCCATGGCAACCCATCAAACCGCAGTCACGATGCGGTAATCATTTTTGTTCTTCAAAATTTGTCAGAATTTTTTCTCTCGTCACGTCGAGCTAATTCAATATAGCTGCTACATGTAGAGATGTGTCACACGTTGGCAATTAAAAAAAAATGTATTTGACTCCTACCGGACCACCTTACATCGAGCGCATCGAGCTTTGGCCAGGGATCTCCGGCCCCTTTGTGAAACGGCCGGCCAATGTCCGAATCATTTCAGCGATTCGGACTTCAACCAATTCGCGAAGTGGCCCGACGCGAATTGGCCGCACTTCGGGCTTTGGCAGTAACCGATGTATAAAAAAAAAATCCACGTTTTTCTAAGTTCAATGTTCGCTAAGACATTTGAATTCAAAAATCGAGGAAAAGTTATGGAAGGACAGCAAAAGCTAGCGGACAGCGATCCTTTCCCTCATTTATATGCTGTCCTTTCATATTTTTTTCTCCAATTTTTGAATTCGAATATCTCTGCGAATATTGCACTTAGAAACTTGAAAGTTTTTTTGTTGGCCTCTGCAGAGACAGAGCAACTGCTTTCTAATTGGAAGTTATAGGACAAGGGGACCGTATAAAAGTTCAGATTTTTTTTCATTTTGTGGCAACACGCTGTATTTTAACTCTCAAAACCGGTGCAGGGTAATTTTTGAACGCTTTCTGAGCATTTTTTAAATTGCAATAGAACCTCTACGACGGACGGTTGATCAGATAAAGGCCATATTAGCACTTAAAGGACACCCTGTACATACAATTTATGTTTTCTACTATTTATTTATTTCAGCTTGTGTGTGTTCACACTTTTATTTACTCATTTTTGTTGCTGGTCAGCAGAATATTTCTCCTATTTCTTTTTTGCCAGTCCGCAAATTACTTTTACTATTTCTTGTCGGTCCGCAAATTGCAAATTATTTCCTTTTATTTCACCTCATTTTCATTTTTCGCCAGTCCGCAAATTACACTCATGTCCATAAATTGCCAGCTTAATGCCAATAATGCCAGCTTCGGCAAATAAAGGTTCAGAAACAAAACAAACGTTACTTATTCATAAAGCCCATTTATTAAACAAAAGATAAAGAACAAAAACGATGGCGTATGTACAGTATGATACCATTCACAAAAACTACGATTTTTGCTCCCTGGAGCAATTGTAAAAAATATCTCCTTTACAAAAACTTACTATTACATGGTTGGTATGATGGTTAATACATTGTATGTCTCCCATGCGATGAAATACAGTCCGTACAACGCCTAGGCATGCTGAGTATCAAATTGATCTTGGGGAAGATCACTCCACTCAACAAGCAATGCTCTACGAAGTTCCGGTACACATGTAGGAGGTGGTTGACGGGCTGCAACTCGTCGGCCAAGCATGTCCCACACATGCTCTATCAGATTCAAGTCAGGTGGGAATGCTGGCCATTCCATACGGGTTATATCCTCAGATTCAAGGCATTCGTTTACGATGTTTGCTCGGTGAGGACGGGCGTTGTCATCCATAAACACAAATTCTGCGCCCATGGCACCCCTAAACAAACGTACAGAATGATGTCCCGATAAATTTGGGCTTTCGTGGTTCCGGTTTGAACATGCAGATCTGTTCTGGAACCCAGTATAATTCCACCCCAAACGAGCAATGCTGCACCACCGTAACGGTGTCGTTCAATGATGTTGTCTTGGTGGTAACGGGTACCTGGCGTTCTCCATATGAAAGTCCGACGTGATTCAGACTGCAAGCTAAACCTGGTCTCGTCGGAAAACATCACACAAGCCCACTGCGACGATGTCCACATTGCATGTTCTCTACTCCAGGCTAATCGCTGCCGACAGTGAGTTGCCGTGAGCGCAACACGTCTGACAGGCCTGCGAGCATATAGACCAATATCTCCCAAACGTCTGTACACGGTTTGCCTCGAAACTGTGGTACCCGTGGCTGCAGATAGCTGACGAGACAGGTTGGATGCCGTGCTCCGTCTGCTTCTTTTGGCAGTTACTGCCAAATACCGGTCTTCATTCGGCGTTGTAACTCGAGGGCGACCTGTACCATAGCCCACTAAACAATTATGAATGTCTAGTCGGCCGTGCCTGTACTGTAACGTCAACTGACATTTCCGTTATCTTGGAATCGTTGCCAAAGCCTAGAGATGACACTTTGGGCAATTCCAAGTTCCTCGGATACTTCCATCTGAGTACGCCCACATTCCAGGCGGCCGATATTTCTACCAAGTAAAAAATCATCCTCTGTGTCATAACTATTCGCCTATGGCACTGAGCGCCTTACAGAACTCTTGTGAACAATTTCACTTCTTTGCCACCATTCCTTATATACCACCCTCTTACACTCTCGTCACTGTGACGTACTATCGCCATCATCTGGTGGCTTCCTGAAATTCGCACATCATTCTTGCAGATGTGTGTGATAATTCTACAGGTGAAATTTTTACTTTAGATTTCGATTTCCGTGTGATTCCGAATTATCCTTAATTTATGGACATGAGTGTATTTGTAGTTTCCTCTTTGTCGGTCTGCAAGTGATTTTTACCATTTATTTTTGATCGGTCTGTAAAATCATTTCCTTTTATTTCTTATCGTTATTTTTTTGCCAGTCTGCAAATAATTTTTACTATTTCTTGTCGGTCCGCAAATCGTAAATTATTTTTTCTCATGTTTTTTTTTTTTTTGCTAGTCTGCAAATTATTTTTTGTCGGTCAGCAAATTGCACATAATTTCCTTTTATTTCATCTCACTTTCATTTTTCGCCAGTCCGCAAATTATTTCAAATTTCTTTTTTGTCGGTCTGCAAGTGATTTTTACTATTTATTTTTGATCGGTCCGCAAACTACAAATTATTTCTTCTCATGTTTATTTATTTGTCTGCAGATTATTTTTACTATTTTTTTGTCGGTCCGCAAATTTCAAATTATCTCGTTTTATTTCATCTCATTTTATTTTTTTCCAGTCCGCAAATTACTTCTACTATTTATTTTTTGTCGGTCCGCAAATTGTTCTCAATATTTTTTTTCCTAATTAAGTTTTGTCAGTCAGGAAATATTTTGCCCGAGTGGCATGGTGGTAAGATGCTCGTCTACCGTCGTGAAGGTTGTTGTCAGGGTCCCGGGTTCGAACCCAAGGGAGGATATAGATAAGATATTTTCCCTAACGATCGATAGCACCTTCACTTCCAACCCATCTCACTAATGGCAGTAAATTGCGATATGGCCAGAGTTGGTGTTTGGTGAAGTAGTCAGCAAGTATCGTTTCTCATATTTATTTTATTTTCTAGCCGGGGTCCGCCGAATTTTCTCTATTAATTTTTTTGCGAACCTAGAAATTATTTCTGTCGGTCTGCAAATTATTTTTCTACTGCATACTTTCCTCATTCTTATTTATTTTTAGCTGGTCCGCAAATTATTCGTCTGATTTCCGAACGTCCATGAAATTTTTAACAACTTCCACTGATTTTTCAACTACTTTCAAGCATAGGCGGAAATACGGAGGGGGGGGGGCGTGGGAGGGCATTGCCCCCCCCCCCAGCATCAAAGGTGAGGTCGACAGATCTAATGCATATATGTATATATGCATTAGAATCGACATCATCATCATCTCCCCCCCCCCCAGAATTCCAAGTCTATGTCCGCCTATGCCTTCAAGAACACTGATCTAGATGTTTTTCGTAACATGATGGTAAATATAGCCACCTATCGGCGAGAATTAGAACTAATTTCTTTTTTGGAAAAAAATCAGACTTCGACTAGTCTAAGAACGTAAACCGGAACCCGGTACGTGAATTCGCGATTTCTTTAAAATCCGTCCAAATTTATGGGACACCCTGTATATGAATATCCACAATCTTAGTGAACATGAAGAATTTGAGTGTTTCATTGATTAAAACTAGACAAACGGGAAATTACTATTAGTTATTTCAATGAAATAATTATAATTAATGTATAATCATAAGTTAATTAATTTTATCAATAAGTTTGATCGTAGGCCCCCCCGTGACACAAATGCGGCCCTCGGTGTCATATGATGTGGCTCGCGACCTCGAACCTAGTTTCGTAAGAAACTACTCAAGTGGCACATTTCCAGGCCACTCAACTGGTCCCGCGGTACAATTATAGCTTATTTAAGTAACCTGCGGCATGTTCCAGATCACGTGATTAAGTGGCCCGCGACACGTTTTCAAATCAATGAAGTCGCTACAAAGGTTAAAACACCCTTGACTTAGATAAACACAGAACAATGAAGTGGCGCGCGGTAATATTTACGAATCACTGTGGCACATTCTCAGATTACTCGATTGGAACTGCGGCACATTTATAGATCACTTCAGTAACCCACGGCACATTTACAGATTGGCACATATGACCCTCGGCACTGTCCCAGATCATTTAACTGTCCCACAGGATATCCTCACATCACTTGATTGACCAGCGGTATGTTTATGGATTACAGCGGCACGTTCCCAGATCACTCGAGTGGACTGCGGCGAAATTAGACATCACCTAAGTGACCCACTGTTCATTTACAGATCACTTAAGTAAATGCCGACAACTTGAGTAATCTTCGAATGTACCAAAAATGCCACTTGAGTGAAGTGGAGGTGTGCCGCGGGTCACTCAAGTGATTTTTAAATGTGCTTGGTATCGCTTAAGTGATCTGGATATGAGCATTGAAAGCTTAAATTACCTTAAAATGTGCCACGAACTACTGAAGCAAATCTGGAAATATGTCATGGGCCACTTAAGTGATTCGATAATCTTTCGTGGACTACTTGACTTGTTTGTTTTTTTGTCGCGGCCACATCAAATGACTCCAAGGACCACATTTGGGCAGCGGGTCACAGAAGAAATCTGGAAATGTGCTACGGGCCACTCAAGTGATTTGATAATCTTTCATGGGCTACTTGAGTGGTTTGTTTTTTGTCGCGGCCACATCAGATGATTCCAAGGGCCACATTTGGGCCGCGGAACATGGAAGAAATCTGGGAATGTGACACGGACCGCTGAAGTGATTTGATAATCTTTCGTGGACTACTTGACTTGTTTGTTTTTTTGTCGCGGCCACATCAAATGACTCCAAGGACCACATTTGGGCAGCGGGTCACAGAAGAAATCTGGAAATGTGCTACGGGCCACTTAAGTGATTTGATAATCTTTCATGGGCTACTTGAGTGGTTTGCTTTTTGTCGCGGTCACATCAGATGACTCCAAGGACCACATTTGGGCCGCGGGCTATGGAAGAAATCTGGAAATGTGAAACGGGCCACTCAAGTGATTTGATAATCTCAAGGACTCCAAGGACCACATTCTGGCCGCGGGCCATAGGTTGAGGATACACGAGTTAGATAAACACCGGATAATTTGATCTAAAAGTCCGGAAAATACTGTTAATTTTAATCGGAAATTTTAGAAACACGGGACATTTTTCCATCAAAAGAATTCGGTGATTTCCCACAAAATGCGGGTCTTATGGTCATCCCATTTATTTCACACAGAATTTCTACAAAGAAGAATATTCGCTACAAATCATTCAGTATTTCTGGGAGAAAAAAAAAGGGACACGATCTTTATACACGGAGTGTCTAAAATTTTTGAAAAACAGTATTTTTATAATGGATTTTTCATATTATACAGTCGAATCCCGTTATAACGAACTCCAAGAGACCGGAGAATTCGCTTCGTTTATAACGAAATTTCGCTGTAAAATAATTCAAAGTTTTTGCATTGTTTCTATGTAAACTCATGTGGGACGATCAGAAATGTGTTCGTTAAAACGAGATTTTTTCGTTATAACGGGATTCGTGTAGAAGCCATCTTGAAAAGGAAAAAAAGTATGTCGAATGCATGACCGTTGTAGCCTCATTAAACTAAATTCTTCTTCTTCCCTGTACATGCAAAAGGCGGTGGCACCACGTGCCACCCTGGTGGTGGTATTTTGCCAGACAGGAAGTTTATTCAGCTTTTACGAAACGATCTCTTCGCATGTGCTATTATAATGCACGTATAAATGTAAACTGTGCAAAAAGAAATCTCACCGGGCAGTTGAGCAAACTGGCACTCTCGAATGGAATCCCATCTTCAAGAAAAAAAGGCGGGAAATTTATATATATGCAGTCGATCCCGCTTATAACGTTCCCACTTAGAGAGTCCCCCCTTCCCTCGGTACGAATAATTTTCGTGGTCCCATTTCCCGTTTAAAGCGTTTTTGCCGCTTACAACCATTTTTTTTTTCCAAGACGGTTTTTTTGGAAGACGTTATAAGCGGGATTCACTGTTTATATACAAATGTGTATATACAGTCGAATCCCGTTTTAACGAATACCATTATAGCGAAAATCTCATTTTAACGAACCCTTTTCTAATCCCCCAGATAAGTTTACATAGGAATAATGCTAAAAACCTGGGATTCCTTTATAACGAAATTTCGTTATAGCGAAGTGATTTCTCCGGTGTCTTGGAGTTCGTTATAACGGGATTCGACTGTATATATATATTAATGCTGGGAATCGATTAAAGAGAGTTTTAACTGGTTAATTTTTAAAAAATTTGAATCGATTAATCGAATGTTTTCAAATGCTATTCATTCATAGGAAACGTAGTATTTGTGATTATTAGGGCTCGGATTTCTACGTACAGTTGATCCCGCTTATACCGTTCCCACTTAGAACGTTTCTACGCATAGTACGAATCATTTTCGTGGGTCCCAACTATAACTAATTCTCATTAGCATTTCCCGTTTTTAAAGCGTTTTCCCTCTGACAACGCACGCGCGTTTGTTTTTTCAAAGCAGTTTTCTGAAAAACTTTATAACACTGTATTTGCATATTTTTTGCATATTTCGCTGTTTTTACGGGATAGAGCATATTTTCAAAATTTTAAGCCATATTTTCCTCGTTATTCCAATCCCGCTTCAGACTGGTTTTCGCGGTTCCCGGGCATGGGCGGAGATACCCCAGCGTCACAGGTGGAGTCGACTGATCTAATGTATATATGTATATATGAGCTGACATCATCATCATCGTCCCCCCCCCAGCAATAATGACCTTGCCCCCCCAGACTTCCAAGTCAATCTCCGCCTATGTTCCCGGGTCTGACGAGAGCTCCTATAGGGATAGGATGTTTTTTATGCACTTAAAATGTGGAACGTCGTTGCTGATTGGTTAAAAAAACCTGACTTTCAGGTTTTCCCAACCAATCAGCAATGAATTGTTGCAGCATAAAAATTACTAGCTACACTGGTGTGTGGCTGTAAATAGATTAATCTCATCTGAATCGGTGCCGGTGATGGTGTAACTCGTGGGGAAAAAAATTAGCTAAAATTTGTAAATGGGGGGGGGGATTTTTTTTTAGCGTTTGAGGGAAATTTTGAGATTTCTATCAAATAAAAAGAATTATTTATTTACTTTTTAAAGCTGGTTTTCTAAAGCTAAATACCGTACTTTTCTAGGTATTTTTACCTATAGATGGCAGCCCATTAAAGTGGGCTAGATTAGTGTTTCTCAACCGCCGGGCCCTGATATCATTTATACCGGGCCGCGAGTGATTAGCCGTTTCATTTTTCATCATTCATTTCTCGTTGGTCGTGTGTTTGACCGGGCCGATTCACGAAAATAAATGAAACCGGGCCGCGGGCTTGAAAAGGTTGAGAACCACTGGGAGGGATGGTCGACAATAATGGAAGTGAAAGAAAGATGTGCCAAACTTCGTGTTGAAGGCCTGCCTGCTCTATGTGGAAAAACTTTTTTGATCAGGTCAACTTAGGGGGTCATTCAAGTATTACGTCAGCATCGATGGGGGAAGGGGGTTTTAGATTTGCTGCCTTTTCATGACGAAGGGGGGGGGCGGTTTGGATGATGCTTACGTCATCAACCACCCTTTATGAAAATATGAAACATTCTTAATGGCATCTTACTCTTTTACTATTTTTAGTGTGCCAAAGACAAAAAACCTTTCGATAGTTTGTGGGCACCTGAACTAACATTCTTCCTATTGATAAGTCCCCTACAGAGCCACTTCAGTGATCTCTAAATGTTCCGCGGATACTTCAAAGTGCTCCGGAAATGTGCCCAGGGCCGTCTTAAGAGCATCACGGGCCCCCGGGCCAAGTGATTTTTCTGAGGCCCTACCTGGCAAATTATCGAAATATTGAACTACTTCTCATTTTTCTGAGGCCCCTATTCTCTTGAGGCCCCCCGGGCCGTACCCGGGTGGGCCTATGCGTTAAGACGGCACTGCCCGGGCCGCTCAAGTAGTCAAGAAATGTGTCGCAGGCCGCTTAAGTGGTTGCTCTGGAACTGTGCCGCGCTTCACTCAAATGATCCATAATAATGCCGCGGATCACCTAAGCAATTTGGGAATGGGCCGCGAGTACATTGAGTGAGAAAGAGAGAGAGATATGTAGAACCGCACTGGGTGCCGCTCAAGTGCTCTAAAACTGTGCCACATGTCACATCACTCAAGTGATCGCTAAATGAGCCACGGATCACTTAAGTGTTCTGGAACTGCGTCACGGGTCACTAAAGTGATCTATAAATGTGACGCTTAGTTCATTTTGACAAAATTAGGTTGGGGGGGGGCAGGCCACATCAGTCAACCCCTCGGGCCAAGGGTTTATCACATATGGCTTACAGAGTGGTTCGTAATGAATTTTTTAAAAATAAATTTTGAGTTCTTAGCCTTTAAATAACATTGTAATCAACAGAAATTGATTATAACATGATGTAATGGCACCAATATACGTTAGGGGGCAGGGGCAGAGCTGATGACGACATTTTACTGACGGGGGGTGGGGGGGGGTCAAAAGTCAAAAATGGCTAAAACTTTGCTGACGTAATACGGTTGAATTTCATGAAAGATGGTGAACTTGCAAAGAGAACGTGCAATCCATCCCCGAAAAACGGTCCATCTTCGTGTGACAGAGCGAAGATTAGCCCCCTTTCTTGAAAACAATTCAAATTCGTGACAGGTGGACACCTTACAGAGGTCTAGTCCTTTCCCTTTTCAGGAACCCTGAAAAAGTTTGAAAACCTGTCATGGAATCGATTTCGTACCCTTACGAAGATGAGTCTGAAAACAGTTACACTTTGTTACACTTGAAACGTAACAAAAGTGTTGTCTTTTGTTGAAAAACGCTTCACCTTTTCGACAGGTGGTCAACTTGCACAGGTAGCCCCACTTAACAGCAATGCCGTCTTAACGCATGGATCCACCCGGAAGCGGCCCGGGGGGCTTTAAGAGGAGAGAGGCCTCACAGAAACGAGAACCGGTTGAAGTTTTCGACAATTTGGTCAGGTAGGGCCTCAGAAAAATTACTTGAACCGGGAGGCCCCATGATGCTCTTCAGACGGCCCTGCTTAACAGGTTGTACTGTGTATATATATTAATTATTATTTTTAAACAATTTGGGTTCCTGGACCTCGTTGACCGGGACCGCTACTGAGGGTCGGGGCACCGGACCAGAGATGGCGTGAATTGCGCCCTTCAACTTCTCCTTCAACATTACACGAGTGCCGAAACGCGTGCTTTGCCCCGGCTGACCGAGCATCCAGTTGTGGCCCTGTTTTTGACCCACCCCTTGAAAACGTCACGGGCCAAATCCCATGTTGAAGAAAGAAACAAAAGCAAGTTTTGAAGGTACCCGTTTTGGCAACCAACATCCCTTTGTTTCATTTCCAGTTGCGGCCTATTTGTCAGTAATTACGGTGGTTAATCGTTGAATGGGGTTTCGCTCGCAGGCTTTTTATAAGGAAGGCCATCACCCGGCCTCGCCCCCCCCCCCACCCTCTCTCTGGATCCGATTTCAGATTGAAATTCCTGTAATTCAAACCCCGATTCGGCAATGGCCACCCACGCAATTCTAGCTAAAAGAGGGGAGGGGGGGGGGGGTCAGTGTCAGTCATCATTAAGCTCAAGGATTTAAATGACTTTAATTCTAGAGCTTGGCCAATGGTACTTACAATGATCATCATGGACGTAATTGTAGATGTATTTGATGGGTCATAGATGTCCCCCCGGGGTCATAGATGCTCTTCCTTAATGGATATTTTTCTTTATGAAAGGCGTAGAAAGCCAAAATGAAGCCTGATGAGGCTTTTACTACCTAAATTAATCGTCTATGAGAGGGCCTTCAATCCGTTTGTAGCTCAAAACAGGTAGGTAGGTAGGCTCATGTGACGAGGGACCATCATCATTAGTCTGAACCATTTTGCTCTTATTGTAGGTCCGTCTTGCAGGTCCTGGTCAAGGCTGGGGTCAACAGTAAAAATGGAGGAGTTTGTAAGTGTGTGTGTGTGTGTGTGTGTGTGTGTATGGATGTAAATCTCTCTCCGCCTACTCCATGATGGAAGGAACGTGATGTTGAGCATTTCTGTGTATTCTCAAGAGTAAGGGGGTGACTGCTCAACCTTTAGGAGAATGAGACCTTCTACATTGGTTTGGAAACGTGCCGCGGGCCACTTGATTAAGTGATCTGTCAATGCACCGTGGTCCGCTTGACTGATCTGGAACTGTGCCACGGTCCGTTTGAGTGATCTGGAACTGTGGCGCGGGTTACTCAAGTGATCTGTAAATTTGCAACGGGTCATTTGAGTGATCAATAAATGCACCGCGAGTCACTCAAGTGATCCGTAAATTTGTCCCGAGTGACTCAAGTGATCTGTGAATTCGTAGCGGATCATTACAAATTCGATCGGTTCGATGCTTGAATTTTAGAGGTTTTGTCATGGGCCTCCCACATCCTACAGCGGAGCCCCTCAGGCTAGGATCTTTGTTGCCCCCCCCCCCACCATAATTAATTTATAGAATACAAAACAAAAATGATAAGAATCGTCCCGGGCTGGAGCCCTTTTAGCCCAACACCGTCACCGTCTATAGTAGATTACAGATGGTTTTGGCCAGCCCCCACGCTTCTGGGGGAGGGGGGTCATTGGTCTTAGACGGAATTTTAAGCTATTTGCTTTGTTAACGTTAAGTCAAACGTTAAGAACATTAAAGTTAAAATGCATTTATATCCAGTTTTGTGGCCGGTGAGGCTGTACCTTTCACACCCGAATTCGGTCCTGGCTGTAGCGTAGGATCCTATCAAAGCACGTTGGGATCCTATAATTTGGCTTGAGGTGGGGGGGGGGGCAATAAGAGGCGACGTCTTTTGAAGAAAGGGGGCGATGGAACAAAAAGTTTGGGAAACATTGCTCCAGCTGCATAAGATCAGAGACGGAAGAAGCAAGGGGGGAATGGCCCATCACATGGGCTGGCAAAGGATGGGCTCACCCGAGTCACCCAACCCAAGACGTATATAAATATCGTAGAGCAGTGTTTCCCAAAGTGGGCGATGGAATAATCCAGGGGGGGGGGGGGCGATAGAAGCTACAGGTACAACATAGGATCCTATGGTTTCACTTTGGTTGGGTGGCGATGACTGAAAAAAAATTCTGAAGAAGAAGGCGATTGAACAAAAAAGTTTGGGGGAAACTATATATCCTCACAGTATATTTTGAAAGCAGGCCATTTTATAGCGCACTACGTATCATGCAGGCCTTGCGAGGAATGTAAATATTTATGTGACAATAAAGTGACCCGGGGAATTGCGGGACCGGGTCACTGGGGATTGTGGACCGGGGCGACGGTGGCTGATGTTCGGGTCTGTGCCCCCCCCCCGGGGCTTATCGCGGAACTTGGGGGGATAAAGCTGCAAGTTCCATATTCTGCAATGGCGGTATAGGTGGAACGGTCCTCACGGCCTGGAGCCCCAACCGTAAAGATCGAGGACTGGGAGTGCTGGGCCGGGATGCTCGGGGCTAATGGCAATCGGGCCTCCCGGACCAGCGAACTCAGTTCTTTCTCTCCAACGTGGCCCAACTCTTCGGGGGGGGGGGGTAATGTGCTTATATCCCCCATGGGACAGAGCCCGGGGCCATGTCTTCCCTCACAACTGCATAAGATGAACTCACTCATTACAAAATTAGCTGACTCGGAATCTCCTTAGCTGCAATATCTGGCGCCGATTCTCGTCAACTCGGACCACAGACAGGACACAATCTAGAACAACCTGGCGCCAAAAAAAGGATAACTTTTCGGCGCCAAGGCGAATAATTTAAATAGCTTCGATATAGGAAGAAAAGAGTTTCAATGACAATATTTGGCGCCTGATTTTCAAAGACCCAATTAAAAATTCCAAAAATATCGCCCCATCGCAGACAAAAGTTTTTTTGTTTGTTGTTACGTACGCATATTCAAGTTGGCGCCAGAAATTTTTCCGAGACGACTAACAGTGGCGCCAAAAGAAAGAAGACGAGTCTCTTATATATGTATGTGTGTGTACTTTCTTAAAAAGCCTAGTCTTGACCTTTACTCTCGATGGGGGGAAAGGCAAATGGATGGCTCTTTTGAACAAGAAGAAGAAAAGAACAACAAGTTGGCTACCGGTAAATGGCCTCTCGAAGATATTGTTTTATCCTAAGATTACTGATGACGTCCATTTTAAGTTTTTACTCACAGTGGCAATTGGGTGGCATAATGTGTCTCTCGGTCGAACCCCCCCCCCCGGCCCCCTTGGTACCTCAGCGTTTTCGCTATTCCTTGCCGGTACAATATGCCCCCTGCGGAGGAAAAAAAAAGCCATTAGGGTTGTCTTTTATCGGCTTCAGGTAGGTCCTTGGGGTGTGTGTAATCAGATACCCACCTCTTCTATCTGCATGTCTCGTGGATAGGGAGACTCCTACGGATTGTCTGATGCGACATGATTTTACCGTAATGAAACTCCTAATAATCCAATGTTATGTTTCCCGCCCGCGTTGTCGAATCTGGGGCCGGAATGGATTTTCTTGCAGAGAGGCGGAATTGGGGTTTTTGCCGCTTGTGGGCTATATGACATTTTGCACAGCCCTTCTCCCATTCTAGTCCAATTTTTTTGACCGCTACTTCTCCCAATTTGCTGTAACCCGCTTCGCCCCTGCTCCTGTAAATACGCCTCCGTCTCTAGTCACCAAAAAGGGTGAAGTGGAGACAGGCCCTGTTTTGCGTAGCTGATCATTCCTCCCGTGCTTGAAACACTTTCTTGGTCAATTTTTGTTTTGACACTCTTTTACGGGAGACTCTTTAACTGACAACTGGGGCAAGGGGGCCATGAATGGATAAACAATACTTCTGTAAGGATTCTTTGGGTAACTGATCAATACGGCCAGGGAGCAGAGGGTAACTAACAATTAGGACAAGGGAGTCACGAAAAAACGACACTTCTGCAAGCATGCTACGGGTAATTGATAACTAATGCAAGGGATCCATTGATAAACGACACTTCTGTAAGGGCGCTTTGGGTAGCTGAGCAATATGGCAAGGGGGCCGAAGTTAACAAACGACTAGGCCAAGGGAACCACGGATAAACGAAACTTCTGCAAGGATGCTTTAGGTAACTGATCAATCAATTTCGCGGGGGGGGGGGGGAGTAACTGTGAACTAGGGTAAAGGAATCATGGATATAAGACACTTCTGCAAGGGTGCTTTGGGCAAAAGAGCCATGGATAACCGACACTTTTGGAAGGATGCGTTAGGTAACTCATAGGGAGGGGGGCGAAGGTAACTGGCGACTAGGGAAAGGAAGCCACGGATAAATATGACATTTGGTGAGCGTTATCTATGGCAAGGAAGCCACGGGTAGACAATCGCCCGAGGTGGCCACTGGTACAAGTAAATGATCACTGTTGCAAAGAAGCACCCATGGAAAAAAAAAAATCTCACTCTAGGGCAGTTGTTCTCCAAGTGTGTGCCACCAGCAAATGTCAGGGGAACCGTGGTGAGCTGTCCTTATTGATAATGTATGACTATTAGGCCTAAATTCCATGAAGTGGTTCTTCGTTAGACTATTCTGAGGAGCCGCGGTTATTGAGCAAAGTCTTTTTTTTCCTCTTCTAATGATCTGCCAGGGATGAGTCTGGTCTAAAACAAAACAAACAATCTTCGGTAAGGGAGCCGCCGAAAGATGATCACCATGTCAAGGGAGCCACGGGTGGTATCCGACTACGTTGGAAACGTCATTTTAGAAGAAAATATGGATTTTAATTTTTTTTTATAAAAGCCCTATTTGTTGCCTTGTTTTGTTTATATGATGCTTAGAATCAAAGTTACGTTCACTTTAGTGTTGAGTTTTACATACAAGTAATACGCGAATAAAGACTTTGAACGTGTTTTACGAAGAATGCTATTTTTGACATTGTACTTGACTTTGTGACATGATTTGTAAAAAATGATGCATTGCATCTTTACGAAACTTTAATGTGATATTTTGCTATATATTGATGAGGTTCTGAACCAAAATCTAAGGTCTATCACATATATTTTTTGCATTACAGTGTTTTGTAGACAAAATGTAGGATGAAATTTCAAAAAAATTCACACGTACTTAGACATATTTTGGTGTAACTTATGAACATATCATGCAATCCTTTAAATTTTGGTTCATAACCTGCAACATTACTAGCTAAATGCACTGTGAAATCCGCAAAGCATTTCATCGATACAATTTTTTGCAATCGTGTTTCGAATGTCACATGAATTTTGCCTATAATTCGACATAAAAACGACTTTTTCATAGAAAATATAATAGATAGACCAGAATTTGTCACTGTTTTCACCATTTCGAGACACTTTCTATCAAAAATTGTATTTAAAGTTCACTCCAGAACCATTTTAAAGAAAAGTGACAAGAAAGGTAGTCGGATACCTTAACACTGAATTAGCAGACAAGTGGCGATATCAGTACAGTTTAATTTTCGCTTGAGAGGAAAAAAAGGAGGAATGACACCGGATTTTTCAATAGCTGTGTTGACGTCCATGTTTTGCCCGCCAACATATGTGACGCTTCAGGATCCGTCACCGCTTATTGCGTCTCCTCATATTTCAATGATAGAAATCTATGGGGAATCAAACGCCCTAGAAATTCGGCTTTGTGACATACGAGTGCTCAAATGGTCACAGATGGACTGACGCGTGTCTCACTCGAGTGCCTTATGGCTAATTCCTTCTCTCCAGCTGAACTCTGTCGTAACCATGCTGCAGTATGCGATGATGAGCAATCGGTGGTTAGCCACATGCTCAATACCTCTGCAGGGGAGTAAGAGAGGGGGGCGTTCGAATAGCTCTCGAACTAGTGTCATCGCGGCAACTGTACCCTGTAATTTCATTGCCATATTTGCGTGTGAGGTCACGTTCCCCCCACTCCTCTCAGTACCTGCTTGTTGCCATATGGTCGGTTGAGGACCTGAGGACCGGCTTTCGATCTGATAACATGAATGGAGGAGGATGACCATCAATAGCCACATGTTTTGCGATATTAAATGTGTTGTAAGCATCGATTATTTTCTGATATAAGGTAGTTATGCTCACTATTGCGGTCCATAGGGAAATTTTTTAGTTTGTGTCTGGAGAAGTCAGAGAAATTTTCAAATTTTATGTTCTGGGAAAGTCTGCGGAAATTTTAAATTTTATTCTCGAAGTGTCAGGAAAATTTTTAAATTTTACCCTGGAAAAGTCAGGGGCATCTTTATATTCCGGTCAGGGAAATTATAAGGTTTTGGTTAAAGAAATTTTTGAGTGTTGGTCAGGGAAATTTTTTAGTTTTAGTCAGGGAGAGTCAGAGAAATTTTGACTGGGAAAGTCTGCGGAAATTTTAAATTTTATTCTCGAAGTGTCAGGAATATTTTTAAATTTTACCCTGGAAAAGTCAGGGAAATTTTTATATTTCGGTCAGGGAAAGTCAGGGAAATTATAGGGTTTTTGGTTAAAGAAATTTTTGAGTGTTGGTCAGGATTTTTTTTTTAGTTTTAGTTAGGGAGAGTCAGAGAAATTTTTGGTTTTACTCTATAAAAAAGTCAGGGAAATTTTAAAACTGTACTCTAGAAAAGTCAGGGAAATTTTTTAATTTTATTCTGAAAAGTCAGGGAAGTTTTTGTGTTTCAGTCAGAGAAATTTACGGGTTTTGGCCAAAGAATTACTGTTTCAATCTGGTTAAATTAGGGAAATTTGTAAATTCTGTTCTGCAAAAGTGAGGGAAAATTTTTAAATTCTGTTCTCAAAAGTCAGGGAAAATTTTTAAATTTTATTCTGAGTCAGGGAAGTTTTTGGGTTTTAGTCAGGGGAAAAGCCAGAGAAATATGCGAATATTTGATAAACGTCAGGGAAAAAAATCTGAAAAGGCGAGGGAGAAGGGCATTTAACCTGAAGTGCTTGGTCAAAACCGATAACAGGTATGCTTTTTAATTAGGAAATACTTTGCGTTTTTGACAGGTAAATTTTGAGGCTTTGGTTTAAGAAATTTTTCGGTTTTGTCATTGAAAGTCCGGGAAATATTCAAGTTTTAACCATTGAAAGTCCGGGAAAGTTTAGGGTTTTGGCCATTGAAAGTCACGAGGGGACACGAGAAGAAATTGTGTTCGGGCCCCTGGCGAATAAAGGTTGAGAAATACTTTTTCTTTCAAACCCAGCGCAACTCCAGTCAATCGCCACGAGCAATTTACTATTGAGCGAGTTGTGCCGGAAGTGTGCGTGCGTGTGTGTGTCTAACAGATTCAGTGCGTATCTAGCGTTGCGTCTGATTTTTTTTCAGTGCTGCCATCTATATATCAGAAGTGTAATTATTAAATATTTTCACCGTTTTAAGCCTGTTCTCTGCGTTTTACGAGACTTTTTACCCTGGAGATCAGCCCGCATTCGCGCCTGGAAGTTAGGAACCGCCGAAAACTAACTTGAAACGATCAGCACTGATCAGCTGATCACTGCCGATTCAGCACGGTGGGGGTTTCGAATGCGAGCCCGTCACTGCGACCTGAGGAAACACTGGTTCCAACTGGCGATTATTGACCCGCGGTCACTTGCACTAGTGGCGATTTCACACGGGATCTCCCTCCACGATCGTCGGAAGTATTGTGGAACCTGTGTGTGTGTGCTCGGATTGAGCTCTATTCAGGGGAAAATTCGGAGCAAAGAAAACGCTACCGAGATCAGTTTACCGAAAAAAGCTTACCAATCACTCATCACCACCACAGCCCCATCAATTCCAACTCAGAACAACGAGAGAGTGAGAGGGGGCTATGCATCTCGATAACGGGAAACGGCAATCATATTGCATTTCCTCAGGAAACGGGGGCAAAATAATAAAAGTGGCAATGGGGGGCGCTGAATCCATATTCATAAATACCCAGGTGAAACATATCGATACCCACATACACACATATAGCTCATCAAGTCTGCGGGGCGAGACGGTATAACATCGAGATACACATGTATCATCTGTCCGCAATGACGGTGCGATCCCGGATAGTGATATACGATAGATGGATGGATGATGATGATCCTAATCGGAGGCTTACGGTATAAGCGGTGTTGAAGAACAAAATCCCTCCTTGGACAAGAACTGAAGCGTGGTATATTTACGAGGATTGTTTTTCCGCTGATTTTTCGGTCGAACATCTGTGGTGTGGATGGGTTCGGAACCGGAAGCATGTTCAAGATGTTGTCTTCGACCCAAGAAACAAGAACCCCGTGTGCAAGAAACAACAGATGTTGCTCGTGCGGTTTGTGTATTATTATTTTTTTTTGAATATATTAAGTGTCCTTTCGGGAGGCATGATGGTTATTAGACATGATATTATGTCTTCCTTCCTTCCTTCGGTTTTTTCTCTTATGCTTGACATGACGAAAGTTTATTGATGGAGCGTGATTCCGCCGATCCCTATCTTCTCGAACTATCGAAGACGGATCAGAAAATAATGGGGAGAAGCCGCACATTTTGATGGCTTCACATCTTTCTTTCGACCACAATTTTCGGGTTTTGGTCAGGGAAAGTCACGTGCATTTGTGAGTGTTGGTCAGGGAAAGTCACGGAAAATTTTGAGCATCGAATAAAGAAAGCAAGGCAAATTTTTGGGCTTTGGTCAGGGAAATTTTTTTGTGTTGGTTAGGAGAAGTCACGGAAAATTTTGATTGTTGATTAGGGAAAGTCACGGAAAATTTTGAGTGCTGGTCAGGGAAATTTTTGAGCGTTGTTCAGGGAAAGAAAGAGTGCTGGTCATAGTAAGTCAGGGAACTTTTGTGCTTTGGTAAGAGAAATTTTTGCGTTTTAATGCAGGAACTCGGGAAATTTTTATATTTATTCCGCGTGTGTGTGGAAAAATCATGGAAATTTTAAAATTTTATTCTGGAAAAATATAGGGAAGTTTGTGAGTGTTGGTCGTCAAGGAAAGTCACGGATATATTTGAATGTTGGCCAGTGGAAGTCAGGGAAATTTTTCGATTTTGGTCTGGAGATGTCAGGGAAATTTATAAATTTTATTCTGTAAAAAAGTCAGGAAAATTTTTTAATTTTATTTGAGTCACGGAAATTTTTGTGTTTGATCAAGGAAAGTCAGGGAAATTTCAAGGGAATTTTTAGGTTCCTGGATGTGGGCGGAGAATCCTTGGTAAGCAGGAGGGAAGGGGGCGACCCACAAGAAAAAATTGTGTTCAAAATCGGATCACTGGTGAATAAATGTCGATAAGTACTTTTTCCCCCTTGAAACCACAACTCCTGTCTATCGCCATGGGCAATTTACTACCGAGTGAGCTATGCCAGATGTAGGATTGCGGATCAAGTGCCGTTTCTGATTTTTCAGTGCTGCCATCTATGTTTCACAAAAGAAGTGAGTGAAGTGTGATGATTGAATATGTGAATAGTTTATTTTTCCCATGGATCCATTTCACCGTTCCATTTTTACCGACGGAACTGGGTAGGACCAGGCGTTAAGACGGCACTGCTTGGCAGAAGCGGGTTTATTTAGGGTTTTATACAATTTTTTTCCCGCCCCCCCTTCTCCCATTCTATAATTTTCTCGGTCACTCATTCCTCAACTTTGCCGCCACGCTGAACTTGCCACCCTGAGCTATAGCCCGCTAAACAACCCCCTGTAAATACGCCACTGACCTTCCGACCAAACGGAATGTATGGCCACCGCACATACAAACAGGACTTTTTCGGAAAAAAAATTATTGTTATCACAACCCCGAGTCCAGTTTTGACCATATTAAGCAGCGTATACTGTAGTCATCATTCGGTTATTGTTATCAGAAACCCAGTCCCGTTTCGAACACATTAGGTGACGTGGACAGTAATTATCATTCGGCTATTGCCATCACAACCCCCCATTCCGATCATATCAAGCAACGTATACTCTAGTTAGCATTCCGTTATCGTTATCAGAACCCCCCGGACGTGAATACATTAAGCGGCGCGGACACTGCCCTTCCGACCAAACGCAATACATGGTCACCGTACTTACAAACAGGAGTTTTTCGGAAAAAGTTATAGTTATCACAACCCCGAGTCCAGTTTTGACCATATTAAGCATCGTATACTGTAGTCATCATTCGGTTATTGTTATCAGCAACCCAGTCCCGTTTTGAACACATTAAGTGACGTGGACAGTAATTATCATTCGGCTATTGTTATCACAACCCCCATTCCCATCATATCAAGCAACGCATACTATAGTTAGCATTCTGTTATCGTTATCAAACCCCCCCCCCTACCCCGACGTGAACACATTAGGTGACGTGGACAGTAATTATCATTCGGCTATTGCCATCACAACCCCCCCCCATTCCGATCATATCAAGCAACGTATACTCTAGTTAACATTCCGTTATCGTTATCAGAACCCCCCCCGGACGTGAACACATTAAGCGGCGCGGACTGTGATTTTGAAGGAAAATTGCCACCACGTCCAAATCGAATCGCCATCTCCCGCGCAGGTTGTCTCGGTCGGTCTAACACAGACATGCCACGAAAATATTTCTTCTGACCCCGTTATCCGAGACCGGATATGCTACTCGTCATCGTTGTTTATCTCTTCTCAAAAAATATGCTAATCACGTGAAGGGCGGTGTTTATGCAAATTTCCCAACAGCCTGTTCGGAAAGAATTCAGGTCAGTTTAGTTTTTTTTGCCTGAAAGCAAGAAACCCCCCCACACCACCCGGACGGCGGTAGGATTGACATGTACAGGCGGGCGGGCGATGACGTCATCGCGTCTGTTGACGTCATCGGGAACCAGGAAATGAATCCGACGACTCGAGAGAAGGTGACCTTATTGTTGAGAAGATTATTTATTTTATTTTATTTGAATTCAAGCCAAATATGAAAATCAAGACTTCCTGTTAATGGCTTTTTATATGTTCGTTCATTGTGTCTTGTTGAAAATGGCCATGAGACTCGACAATTCCAAGGGTTGTTCCGTTAACCATTTCCGGGTTGTGTTATGCGTGTGTGTGTGTGTGTCTGTATATTCTTACATTTCTTCTTTCCTTTGTTTCTGACTTTCTCACATTCTGCTTTCGTTAATAATTTTCGATCTTGTTAGCGCGACAAACGGAACCGATTGTTGTATAGATAGCATCAGGTCAGGGCCGGACTTGGGCAGGCGCGAAGGGTGCGGGCGCACCGGGCCGCTAAATTTTAGGGGTCCGCAAAACGTGAGAAAAATACTTTGATCACATTTCAACTTAAATGTTTTTTAACAAATCGAATAGCTCAAAATTCTCTGTCCAAGGACTCTAAAATTCAGACATCGAGCCCTCTGGCCTAGGGTTTCCACAGATAATCGGCTCTCTAGCCTGACAGCCGCAATCTCTAAGTGCCTGGAGGCACACTTGAACGCACTATTGTTCAAATTTATTGTCGAATGGCTTTCTCAAATGCTTTTTTATGACCATGGAAAAAAAATAGTAGTTTGATATTAAGTATTAGGTGCAAATGTGAGCCTGGCGTGCACCCGGGGGCCCATGGTTGCTGGGAGTTGCGAAACTTCGTTTCAGAGGGCCGCAAAATATTTATATATATAGTATCAGGTTGGGGGGGGGGGGTTGTCGCGACCCCTGAAGTCGAATTTTCAAAAATGACTTCAAAAAAATACAGGGTGTTTCAAAAAAGAATCACCCGAATTGGAATGCGTATATTACGTAAAATATTGAACATAGACACTTGATTAATTATATATTACGTGGCTAATCAGAAAGTTTTTTTACAAACCAAATTGAAGGTGTTCAATATGTCCACCTTGGGGTGCACGGCATATGTCTATACGGTAGTCAAATTCGTCCCAAACTATTGCGAGCATGTTTGCATCCATTGCTTCCACGGCTTATGCGTATCTTCAGTTCGGAAGGACAGGCACATAAACGTAGTCTTTTATATAAACCCCCCCACAAGAAGAAATCGCACACTGTGAGGTCCGGCGATCTTGGAGGCCAGTGATGTTTAACTGAACCGTAAAGGTCCCTCGATCCATCGACACTGGAGCGGCGGCCGAAGGACGAGCGTTAGCGCTACCTGTCGGCAACTTCGTGAAACTCGAGAATTCCCTCTTTCTACCTATACATTATTCGATCAAAACGGATTAAAAGCTGAATAGTTATGACTTTTTTTTTAAATCGGATGATTCTTTTTGAAACACCCTGTACTTTAGAAAATTACTTATTTTCCTATCTCTTCACGGAGCACCAAGAGAATCTCCGGCGGAGCACACTTTGGGAACCCTGGCGCTAAGATATGTTCCAACTTTTTTTTTATAGGTCACGAGATATTAAAAATCTGCAGCCGAAAATATGCCAAGGAATAATCACGTGATAAGCCAGACACCAGATTCTGCGTTTTCCCAGCCTACCAATGCCCAGAGGGTCAATAATTTCTCTCATGTGTCTGAAGAGAATGTTAAGAGGAGGAATGAATCGTCAGTTGCTAAAATAAATGGTATGCGATCCTGTTTTTTACCCTTTTAAATTCAGCTTGGAAAGAAATTCTAATATTATAATCAGGGCTTGACAAATCCCAGGCACCAGGTTGCCATGGCGACTGAAAAATTGGGATGGCGCCTAAATTTTCTATGTGTAGTTATTGAATAGATTTGATCGAATTTGACCGTTTAGATCGAATAATGTTTAGGTAGAAAGAGGGAAGTCTCGAGTTTCACGAAGTTGCCGGCAGGCAGCGCTAACGCTCTTCCTTCGGCCGCCTCTTCAGTGTTTGTCAAGATGACGACTCCACAACAGAAATGGTTTTGTGTTCTAAGCAGTAACAACTGTTCATCGTGCTTTTCGTCGACAATACCCTGGTGTTGAACTTCCTACCGCTCAGAGCATTAGGCGACGGTATAAACAATTGCGAAACACGGGTTGCCTGTGTAAAGGGAAATCTCCTGGCCGTCCCCGCACGTCAGACGAAAATGTGGAGCGCATCCGACAGAGTTTCGCACGTAGGCCACAGAAATCCACTTGCAGTGGATGCAAACATGCTCGCAAAAGTTTGGGATGAATCTGACTACTGTATAGACATATGCCATGCATCCCAAGGTGGACATATTGAGCACCTTTAATTTGGTTTGTAAAAGACTTTGATTAGCCATGTAATATAAAATTAATCAGGGAGTTATCTGATGTGGCTTGCCCCCCCCCCCAAACCTAATTTTGTAAAAATGAACTAAGCGGCACATTTTCAGATCACTTAAGTGACCCACGACACAGTTCCAGAACACTTAAGAGATCCATGGCACATTTAGATATCCCTTGAGTGATATGTTCCATAGTTTTAGAGCACTTAAGCGGCCCCTCAGAGTGCGGTTCTACATCACTCAAGTTACCCGCGGTACATTCTCAGATTATTTAAGTGATGCGTGGCATAGTTTCAGAGCACTTACGCTACCCGTGCGCATTTCCGGATCACTTGGATCTGCGAAACGTTTAGAGATCACTAAAGTGGACTTATCAATAGGGAGAATGCTAGTTCAGGGGC
The DNA here is from genome assembly GCF_987345545.1 of Pholcus phalangioides. Classification (NCBI taxonomy): domain Eukaryota; kingdom Metazoa; phylum Arthropoda; class Arachnida; order Araneae; family Pholcidae; genus Pholcus; species Pholcus phalangioides. The sequence continues at coordinate 4,270,668 of NW_028301611.1, forward strand.
CCACAAACTAGCGAAAGGTTTCCCCCCCCCCCCCGTTTTTGGCGCACGGAGTAAGATGCCAATAACAACATTTCATGTTTTAATAAAGGGTGGTTGATGACGTAAGCATCATTCAAACCTCCCCCTGTCATCAAAAGTCAGCAAATCGGAACCCCCTCCCCCCCATCGATGCTGACGTAATACTTGAATGACCCCTTCCGGCATATCAAGGAAATACAGCATACCTTCACTAACGTAATAAGAATATGAACTTTCCTATACTTTCCATACTCTTAAAATATGGGCATTAACTTTTCAAAGAAAGAGCAGAGAAAAAACAGAATTTTCAAGATTTTATCTTCAAAGATTTGTTTTTTAACGACTTGATCGAGAAAAGCAAAGTCTGCTTTATTTAATAATTAAATAATTATTTATAATTATTTAATATTATATATATCATAATTTTATAATTATTTATAATTATTTATAATTAAATAATTAAAAATTAATTATTTAATTGGCTTCTTGTATAATTTTTTCGAAACTAAATTTTTTCCCTCCAGCTTTGAATATATCCGGAAAAAATTCGAATTAAACAAGAAATTTTAACATTAAACTAGACAGAAAGCTCAAGGGGGAATTCGCAGGAGTTCGAATTAACCAAGTTACACCGAAGCCTCCTAGGTACTACCTATCTAGGAGACTTTGGTTGTGCTTTATTTCTTGAAATACCGTAATAGTGTTTCCTCAATGTATGCGTCGCGGCTTCTAGGACTCGTCGCCAACTTCTGTCACGGGCGAGCTGGAGAAATTGATTTGTGTGCCTAGTTGAGACTTGAGAAGTGGTTCTTTTATAAGTGAAAAAATATATATATACCTACTATAAGCCAGGGGTTTTCAACCAGCACCTCCTAGAGATAGAAAGCCTCTGCACTGTTTGCCACAAACGTCATTCAGACTACCTAGAAAGTTTGCCACGTTTTGAAACACAGCGTCCTATTTCGTTTCTTCTTATTTTGGCGTAGAATCTTCTTGATTGGCTCACAAATACCGCATAGTGATTGGATGTGGGGCATAGAAATCGCCAATTCTGAGCCTGATCATTTCTTTTCTGCACAACGATGACGAGCAGGGAATTTTTTTTCTCCTGAATATTCTGAAGGAAAGTGGACTACTTACTGACATCACAAGCAGACTGCGGAGGCCTTCTATCTGTAGGAGGTGCTGCTTCAACTCATTGCCCGCGGGCCAAATGTAGCTCTCTGAGATTTTTTATTTGGCCCACTGATTATTTGAGAAAATAGATAGCTATTCAAGATAGCGTTGGCCCCTGGAATGGGCCATGCCATCGTAACGAATTCGGGGGACCCAGAGCCTATACATTTTTTGAGACCTATGATGTTACGAAAATTATGTAAATAGTGATTGTTTATCATCTATTATGTCATCAACCTGTAAATAATCGGTGGCGCATATCGCTGTAAATCTTGCCAAATTAACAACAAACTTGGCGTGTTTGGCGACAACTTCGACGCGATGTCAAAGGAGAAATGTGAAGTTGTTCCTAGACGATAGTGGAAATATCTAGGTGTCTTTTTTTGGCCTTTATAAAGTGGTGCTGCTTTTAAATAACTAGGCAGTTGTTAAAATTGTATCGAGAATCCGAGACCATAACGGTAGGTCACTCCCGTTATTCGTCGATCGCGTTCCGTCAAGATATCTGCGTGTAAATAACTGTTCTGTGAATGAATCTGTGATGTCCTGCATTTTGTTTCATCCTTTCTATTCATTTCAAAGAGAAATTATCCGGAACAATATATTTCGAGAGGGTGAATTCGTCATCCGAAAGGTACACATAATTGCAGAATTTACAGCAGGCATCTTCAACCCGTTGCTCGTGAGCACCACGGTGCTCTCTGATGTATACAGTGTGCTCGATGCTCGTGTCTGATTTCGTGCTCTCGAGCACTTCATCAACGTTCCAATCAAACACCTTCAAGGAATTGTGTATTCAAGGATGGAAATCATCGTCATTTCATGCTTTCGTATGTTAAACTTGTCGTAAAAGTGCTCTTCTTCTGATGATGGGCACAAGCAGTGTTCGCGAATGGAAAAAGGTTGAAGACCTCTGATTTACAGAAACGCGCTGAAAAACTCCTTAATGTAAGAAATAATTTTATCATTAATGAGAGAGAAGAAGATAATTTCATAACTGAAGAAATTTGTAACTATATAATGAAAAAAATTCCACAGAATTACTGAAACAAATACACCGAAACCTCGCTAAAACGGTACTCGATATAACGATAAATCCCTCTGCAACGATATTTTTTCGAATCTTGTTTGGAATTCCCAATGGTGCATTGTTAAATTCCTCTCGATACAACGATATCCTTTACTACGATAAATTCCTCAATAACGATATTTTTTTGAGGATATAACAGTCGCGTTATATACAACGATAATTTTTATATTCCCCCTCAACATCACCTTCGATATATTTTTAAGGTTCCTCGCCAGTTTTTTGTTCTTTCGAGAGCGTCTAATAGCATCGGTATATTGCAATACCTACCCTCCGAAAGTGTACATGTTGCCGTGAAGCTACTTTCTGTGCAGTACACGAAAGTGTTGTAAAGGAAACTACTTTACAGGGTGGGAAACCACCAACTGAATTGTATAGATGAAACTAATCAATTAGAATTTTTTGCTGCCGAATAAATGGTAAAAAAATGCATTTTATAGTGGTACTAACAATGCCAATTCAGAAGAGATGCCAACAACACCATAAATCTGACGGCACCTGATGATAACTCTACCTCTCGATACAACGATATCTTTTCTTGGTCCGCCGAGTAGCGTTGCATCGAGGTTTCACTGTAATTGCAGAACTTGCGATAGAAATAATTTCAGAATTATTCAGGGTAATTTCAGTATTATTGGGAGTTATTTCAGAGTTACTAGGGGTAATTTCAAAATTATTTAGAGCAGTTTCAGAATTATCGGAAGAAATTTCAGAATCGTTAAAAGTAATATTTTTTTCATAAAAAAAAATAAGAATTTGTGAAAGAAATAATTTCATAATTGATGACAAAATAATTTCATAATTGATGAAATAATAATTTCAAAATTGATGAAATAATAATTTTATAATTTTTCAAAAAAATAATTTCATAATTTTTCAAAAAAATAATTTCATAATTTTTCAAAAAAATAATTTTATAATTTTTCAAAAAAATAATTTCATAATTTTTCAAAAAAATAATTTCATAATTTTTCAAAAAAATAATTTCATAATTTATAAAAATATAATTTCATAATTGATGAAAAAATAATTTCATAATTGATAAAATAATAATTTCATAATTTTTCAAAAAAATAATTTCATAATTTTTCAAAAAAATAATTTCATAATTGATGACAAAATAATTTCATAATTGATGAAATAATAATTTCAAAATTGATGAAATAATAATTTTATAATTTTTCAAAAAAATAATTTTATAATTTTTCAAAAAAATAATTTCATAATTGATGACAAAATAATGTCAGAATTATCGAAACAAATTTCAAATTTAATAAATGAATTGATGAAAAAAATCGTAACCGTATTGAAAGAAATTTCTTTCAAAATAAGTGAAAATTCCAATTCAATGAAAAAAATCATTCCAGGCTAAATAAAAGTGTCCAGTTCAATAATTTGGGGAAATGCTTAATAACGTTGATGATTTGATAACTAACCACACGGTATGACTTGGTGGCACGCAGGCTTCACGGAAAGTTTTAATTTGGCCTACCATGTCTGAAAGGTTGAAGACCCCCCCCCGTACTAAACTATTCTGAGGAGGCCCAGATGAACCGTGAATTGGGCAAAGGAGCCGCAATGTCTCTATCAGCTTACGATATCGTTGGCATGTTTGCAAGGAGACCTTGAAGAACATTCGTTTTCTGTAGGGAAGGATAACAAAAATAGCCCGGGACGAAGTTATCAGTGACGACACTCGTGCGTTATTAATGAAGTGGGCCTATTTTCGGCTAGATTAAAAAAAAAAAGCTAGCCTACCTACGAGAGGTTTAACATTATATTCCGATGGCAGAATGTAGTCTTTCAGGCTTGTTTCATAAGGACGGGCCAAAGAGGCGTGGTCTATAGTAAAATTTAAACTTCACGCAAAATAATATACAGGGTGGATACTATCGACCACCGAATAATTGAACACGTGATCCCTTATGAAAAACTAACATGGAAAAGTGTTTTCAGTTTTTCGATTTGACCAATAATTATGGAGTTGTCATGACCCCCACAAGAGTGGGGATGGCAGACCTTCCACCTGGGGCCCGGAACAATTACCATAGTCTTTTGTATTTTCACGTTATAAATTCACAATAGAGGGGCCCGTGAAAATTCTGGTTTGAGGGGCCCGCCAAAGATCCCAGCCTAGGGGTCCTATCTCCCCGCTAAAAAGTCTCGCCGCATAGAGCAAAATTCCTTACACAACGGTGTAATTATTCATTCATTGCACTTCACTCAATATGAGAGAGAGAGTTGAGAGAAAAAACTCATAGTTTAAAAAATTTGATTGCAGATGGCAGCACTGCACACAACAAGCATCACACAGAAACAAACTTCACGGAAGGTTCACTATACATACACACACATTCCAACACACACCAATTCGTTAGAAGTTCCGCGTAGGAATATGGACGAGGTGCATGTCGTGGTTTAGTAGCAGCAGTAGCCTAGGGCCCTGCTCCAGGATGTGGAAACCATGGGAGTTATAACGCACTAAAAATTGATAACGTCACTTTCGAATCCTGCCAAATTCACCAACCGTACACCAAACGTGTATAACTTGGCGTTTTTAAGATGACAGCAATGCTGATAGTAATCAAGAAAGCTATAGCTATGCGAACCAGGTTTTTTACCCCTTGTCCTTTCCCTCAAAAAATTTGATTTAACAGTGAAGGGAAGAAAATTACCACATTTTGGCAAAATAAAAGTGTATTTTGGGAAAACAATTTTTTCCAATAGATCTCGTTTGGCTTACACTTTACATATCTGGTGATAAATTTTCAAATACAGTGGGGTGGGGTGAAGTTAATACGTAATAACAAGGTTAACATCCCTCTACACGAAGAGGAAAAGGCGCCAATCGTGAAAGAAAATAACCGAACTTGGCTTCTGTCGGGGTTGAATATCTCAGTTCATTTTCAATTAGCGGCAACCCACTGCATGGAATTTTTTTTTTCGTTGGGTGTTTGGCGCGCAACTGACCGTTAAAAAAGTGACACGTTACAAAATTTCAAAACGTTATAACTCTCTTAAACACTTCGCTTACAAGCGATAGGCGAGGAATTCGGATGATCTCCGTTTAACGAATCGACAATAAATAACCTTGGTATGGTAACCTTGTCCTAACCTAACCGCATGTTGGAAAATGAAGAGAAAAAAGTAGAAAAGTAAGAAAAAAAAAACCAAATCAAAAGAAAACAGTATAAATAGATACTATACTCTTTCTTCTCTGTAATACTTACAGATGAGAGAGAGTATAGTGTGTGGTATAGTAAAAGAAAGATAATCTTTCTTATATGCAAAAGATTTATCTTTTGACCCTCACTTACCAGTTCTCTTTCACTCTTATGTACATGTATATGCAGTCGAATCCTGTTTTAACGAATACCGTTATAACGAAAATCTTATTTTAACGAACACTTTCCTATTTCCTCAGATAAGTTGACATAGGAACAATGCAAAAACCTGGCATTCCTTTATAACGAAATTTCGTTAGGGGCCGTTCAAGTATTACGTTACATAGTACACTTACATAACGTAAAAAATTTAAGCATTTATCACATTCACTTTAAAATGTGGAAGTCAGATGGCAGCACCAGCAAGAAAACGAAACAAGAACAACTCTGACAACATAAATACATTAGAGTCACGCATTATTATACACACACACACAAAACACGTCCCGGCATAATATGAGGACATGTGTACGAGGTGCATATACAGTTAAGTACAGAGCCGGCCCTGGGGGGGGGGGTGTGAGCACCGATCCCTGCACTTACTGCAACAATATATTTTTTTCATGAATTTTTAATTTTCATCCATTCTGAAATTCTTAATTTTCATTCATATGGCGGAATTCCGAATTTTCACCCATTCCGGAATTTTTGAATTTTCATCCATTCTGGAATTCTGAGTTTTCACACATTCTGGAATTTTGATTTTAGCATGGGTGCTTGACTTCTTTTTTTCATTTATTCTGAATACGACATTAAGTACGGAAATGCTTATCAACGGGTAGGGGGGGGGGGGGAGTGCCCTCTAGTCTCCTACACAGTCTTGCAGCCTGATAAGGATAACTTACGCGGGAAAAAAAATTAAGTTTGGTCATTTGCAAAAGTGATAACAATACCCAAATATTAACATCATCAGTGATTCTAATAAGCGGCGTTGACTTTAGTTTCGATACTAATCGTAAATTCAAGTAAATTAAAACCACCACGCATAGTACATGCTAAATTAATTTTTGAATCTCAGCGAAAACAAAAAAAAAAGCATATTACTACAGTGAAAACTTTACGAAACGGAACGTCAAGAGGCAAATTTCCGTTTTATAACGGTGGAAATCAAAGCACTAATCATTGAATATACTTTTTGATTCCGTTTAAGGCTGGGATTGCATTATAAAAGTGTGATAAAAGTCCTTTTATAAAACTTGAAAAATGCCACCAATAAGATTACTGCTTACATTCTAGAAAAAACAACCGGTGATATTATTGGTCGTATTTTTCAAGTTTTATAAAAGGACTTTTATCACACTTTTATAGTGCAATCTCGGCCTAAGGCCGGGATTGCACTGTAAAAGTTTTGTAAAAGTGCTTTTATAAAACTTGAAAATACAACCACAATAAGCTGATCAATTACATCCGATCAATTTATTGTGGTTGCATTTTTCAAGTTTTATAGAAGTGCTTTAACAAAACCTTTATAGTGTAATCCCGGCCTAAGGCCCGCATTACACTATAAAAGTTTGATAAAAGTTCATTTATAAAATTTGAAAAATCAAACCATTAGGCTGATTAGTTAAGTTTGCTCGAATGTAGCCGATATGCTTATTGGTTGAATTTTTCAAGTTTTATAAAATAATTTTTAACAAAGTTTTATAGTGTAATATCGACCTGAGGCTGGTATTGCACTATAAAACTTGAATGAAATTCTTTTATAAAACTTAGAAATGTAACCAATAAACACATCTGTTACATTCGAGCGAACTTAACTAATCCGCCTATTGGTTTGATTTTTCAAGCTTTATGAACGAACTTTTATCAAACTTTTATAGTATAATGCCGGCCTAATACAGGTTTCAGTCTCACGCAGTGTCCGTCTAAAGACGGGATTACAACTATAAATTTTTGGTAAAAGAAATTTTATAAAACTCGAAAAAAATTCAACCAATAAGCGCATTGGTTACATTCGTGCAAATGCAACAGGTGATCTCATTGGTTGAATTTTTCGAATTTTATCAAAGAGCTTTTACAAAACTTTTATAGTGTAATCCCGGCCTTTAGACAGGTTTCACTGTATATATGTTTGAGGAAAAAAAAAATTCAGAACAATTATTCAGAAAATTGAACGATCATCAATATGAACGAGAATTTCCATATGAAATAATAGCACCATTTTTTTATTCCCCTGCCTATAAAATTAAGGTCACCACGTGTTATGTTAGATAAACGCGTGATTCCCAGTGTCCTTGCCAACCGTCACAGCCATGGAAAAAATAGTCGCTTGTCACGGTTGTAGGAAGTAATAACAAGGCTTATATGGCTTACTTTTTTTCTTCCATTTATTTTTTCAAGCTCAAGCTTCATCCCTCTGAGAAATTTTTTCTTTTTTTTCCTCCTCCTCCTCCTTTATCTCTTATTACTAAATACATGTCGAGACGCGTTTTCCTGCTGGCCTTGGCAAAGAAGAACAAAAAGAAAAAAAAAAAATGGCGCGAAAATACCACGTGAGTTCCCTTTATGTATGTGTAGAGGACTCGATTTCCCGCCACTGAGATCGCTCGTCCAATCGAACAAGTTGTTTTCGTGTTTTCGTCTTTTATGATTGGACCAGAAGGTTTTGGCGGGCTTTGTCTTCTTTGTGATTCCGTTTGTGGTACGAGGAGGAAGAAAAGGAACCTACATACACTTGCACACGTTTCTTCTCGTGCTTTGGCAAAAGTTGCATCACGGCGAAAAAGAAAAGAAGTGACTCAGTAAAAGAATAAGGAATGAGAAGATTTTTTGGCGGGTGTTTTTATTATTATACGTATAATCAATGCTTCTTGTGTACCAGGAACGGACGGACGGACTCTGGATAGTGCTCTGGTGATAATATAAATTTTTGTATACTCTTCGGTTTCGTAACATTCTCGGCTTGTTTTTCTCTTCGGCATCTTATTTACTGTGAGTAACAGTTTCTAGAATTCTTTCCAGCAGTTATGTAAGAGTTTGTCCAACCCATACATCTCTATTGAATAGTTTGTGAAGGTCGGTGTGACTTACTAAGCATTGGACGGACGTAGAAAACTTTCATTTGAGATAAGAATATTTATCGTCTGAAGTTGGTTTGTCAAACAACAAAGACGGCTGAAAAGGGAGTTGTAGGAATCTGTTTAATAAGGAGTAAATGCTGTCATTGAACAGTGTCCAGAAGATGTGTCAACGTGATAAGTCGATACCAAAGATAAGTCGAGTCCGACAACGTCAGTCGATGGTCCAACAGCACCAGGCCGTGCGCAGGAATCTCTTCGGTCCCGTGAATCACCAGTCGACGGAGAAGTTCCTCAACAAAGAACTAGCTGAGATAATCGCATCGTGTAAGAAGGACTGGGACTTTGATTTCTCTCGCGAGACGCCGCTCCCCAGCACCAGGTTCGTGTGGGAACCGCTGCAGCAACCGGAAGTCGTAGTTCGGGGTACGAAACGTCGACAACAACAAGGGAAACATCTCCTGGTCGAGAGTAACAAACTAACGAAGGACTTGAACCAGGATCCCATCAAGCTTTTAAAAGATGACGATGAAACCACAAGGCCATGCCGGGCAAAATCCGGGAAGAGGAGAACGAAGATGGCGACCTTCGGTTCCGCAGAGACGTTGAAGTCACCTAAGTCGTTAATCCAGCCCACGATAAAAAGTAAGTGTATTTATTTTAAGACTTGATGTTTTCGTGTCGGCCATTTTCGATTGGTGTGACAAGTTTTTCTATATGGTCATATACATGAACTCTTCCTTAATGTAACACAGGGGTTGCAACCCCCCCCCCCCCCGGAGCTATGCTATAAGCAGGGCTAACGGGGTGCATGCCCGGGAATCATTCGGATGTCAAAATTGGCATTTTCTTTCGATCTTTTAATTTCTTACAAAAGTATTAATGAATATTTTTTAATTTTCGACCATCTTGGGGGAAAGCATGGGCCCTCCATGCCCCTCTACCCATGCGTGCGCCTCTGTTTCAAAAAAGCTATATATCAAAGGTCCCAAAAAATCGTGTTTGTCCAAGGCCCCCTTCCCAGGGGAATTTATGAGGAACAGGCTCTGACCCCAAGTTGTTTGGACATACGGATGTTCGATAATTTCCTTTAAATTTCTGCTTTGTTCTGAAACATCCTTCACCCATTCGCATAATTATACGGACCCCATAGAGATCCTTGGACCCACGTGCGCGACTGAATGAATTTTCATATCTAGTTGCACTCTGCGGCCCTGGTTTATGATTATTTAAATAAACACACACAAGGTAATCAAAGTTTATATAATTGGTAGAGAAAGACGCCCTTCCTGAATAATTCCTGAATAGACTTTCATTGGGCGATACCAACTTGTATAAGCGGATACAGGCTCTTCGAACGGGGGGGGGGGGGGAGATTTCCTACCTCCTCCTATGTCACCAGTTTTGTCCGAAAATATAATTTTGAAAAGTAATTTTACTTCTCCAAAATTTTAAGGGTATTTTCGTAAAAAAGAGGAAGGGGTATATATTTTTTTTATCGGTGAGGAATAACTCGATTTCGAAGGGGAAAAAAAGTACTAAAATTCGAAAGAGTATTTTTACTGCTCAACGATATTTCGAGGAGTAAAATTGAATTTTGATGCATATTGGCGAGCACTGCCATTAACACACTTCTTTTAGCTAACGGTAGTGCCCCTCCCCCTCGTATCCGCCCATGGATACTTCGGGACTGAGAACTGCGGTCGAGAATGCAGGAGCCAGAGGGTCAAAGGTATTAATTGCTCTCCCCCCCCCCCCCGCACTCTTTTCATATTGTGAGAGTTTGGTTTATAAAGCAATGACAGCGCATCGAAGTGATCACAAGAATCGCCGAACACCGTCGCCCTCTTGCTTTTTTTGTGTTTGTATCTTTGGTTGTGGTCTTGCGACACTCAAATTTGCAGATGTTTCGTTTACATCTGCAGCGTCTATCTTCACTGGTGATGGACTTTGGCATCAGCTTCGAAATCTTCAGAGGCACTGTGGTTTACTTATTGCCCCCCCCCCCCCCAGAGGTATATAACTCGGAATTATTTACGTATTCTGAGTTGTTGAAGAAGAGAGATATCAAAGCGTTCCCGAAGGATGGGTGCATCAGGAAGTTTTATTAAAAACAAAGTAACATAGCCGCCTCAGACAAAGGCAACAAAAAAAGACATAATCATCATGGAAAATCGTCGATCTAAATTCATATAAAAGATAAATACTGTGATATGTAAACAAACTACGCCAACGGGCGATCACACAATTACAAACGTGATTATGAGATGATGACGTATATCAGTCCATCCTATAAGGTCATCCTATATCGTCAATTAATCGAATGATAATCGATATAATCTTGGTGCATAAAATTTCGAATCTCACACAGTGAATTAGCAAGTCACAGCCATCCATGTTGTCATGTCGTTCAGCTTCCACATATCAGTTCAGTCGTCATCTGGTCTTTAGTATTCATAGGCAGGGCCGCAACTGGGGGGGGGGGGGGGGCACCGAATTCATACTTCAACAGCATCTTCTACATGCAAGGGGTGCCAAACTTCCAGCTTGCTCCGGGTGACGAAGGTTCTAGTGGCGGCCCTGGTCATAGATCCTTGTCTATGGTCACGTCCAGCTGTCACTGCCGTGATGAGGTATTCTGGAATGTATAACTCGCTTTCGGACACCAAAAATATCGTACCCGTAGATTTGCACGAAATGGATGGAAGCAGTGTTCGCCAATACGCACGTGGATGCGTCATCGCATGAAAATTCAATTTTACTGCGCCAAATTTCTTTGAAGAGTGAAAATACTCCTTCACATTTTAGGTAATTTTTTTTGATAAGAGTAATTTCTTCACTGATAAGAAAGAACATACTTTTACATACCCTTTTTACAAAAATACCCCTTAAAATTGAAGAGTAAAATTACTCTTCAAAATTATTATTTTGCGTAACACTGGGTGGAAGTTTAAATTTTACTATAGACCACGCCTCTTTAGCCCGTCCTTATGAAACAAGCCTGAAAGACTACATTCTGCCATCGGAATATAATGTTAAACCTCTCGTAGGTAGGCTAACTTTTTTTTTTTAATCTAGCCGAAAATAGGCCCACTTCATTAATAACGCACGAGTGTCGTCACTGATAACTTCGTCCCGGGCTATTTTTGTTATCCTTCCCTACAGAAAACGAATGTTCTTCAAGGTCTCCTTGCAAACATGCCAACGATATCGTAAGCTGATAGAGACATTGAGACATGATTGGTATCCGTCATACACGTACGTAGTTTGCCTTGCTTCCATCATATGCATCCGATAAAACGTATTAAAGGATGTCTGTTCGCACGCGCACGTGATAAGAATACCTCAACGTGATTATGAAATTTGATATTTGCCTGGAGTGGTGCTGATGATCAAAAATTTCAATACTTTTATCAGCTTTGCTAATGTGCTAATTGTGAAAGGAGATGAAGTTTAGGCGGGATTTTTTTTGTTTTGAACTGGTGCACTGTACTGTTCTGTATGTTGCAGAGATTGGTCGTACTTTAAAGCTTATTGAATGCGCTTTCATAATGAACATGCATAGCAAGGAAAGAGTAGGCTGGCGCAGCAGCACCCGTACCCGGTATGAATCGTCTTATTTTATATTTTAATTTTCTAATTTATAAGGAAAAAGGTTTGTGGAAAACTTTATACTGTCAAAGATTCAACTATCAAGCCAATGTTGCTTCGAAATGCAGCAGTCGAAATACTGGGTTAAACGTTGCATCAAAACTCCAGACCAGCCAGAGACCAGCATCAAAAATTTTCCCCCATTCCCAGCGCCTATGGGCTGGTAGTGGGAATAAAAACGGGCCAAGATAGACCTATGAAGAAGGGAAGAAAGATTATGTAAGTGAGTGCATATATGCATATATGTATGTGGGAGAAAGAAAATTTTTTGTCAATTTTTAGAGTCATGGTCATGGCTATGTTAAATTAAGCCTGGTTTCAAACAGTCAAAAATACCAACACACCAACAGGTCCAAAGGAAGCTGCAGATGAAGATAGCTGCAAGATACAAGTAGCAAATGGATCAACACATGTAAATTTGCGAGTTCCGAAAAAAGTCCACATAACTCAGTACTAGAGATTGCCATCGCATTAAAACTCAACAACGTCAAAATACGGTTTAATCTCAGCCATCGGTTCTGAGGCAGTCCGTGGAGCGTCAGATTGGCAATCCGAGAGTTACGGATTCGATTCAGGTCGTCACATTTGTTATTCTTTTCACTCACTTCACTTCAGAAATATAGATGGCAGCACTGAAAACTCATACAACTATTTATACACACTCAAGACTGTTAGGTACACACATTCACATTTCTGGCACGGCTCATTCGGTAGTAAATTGCCCATGGCGATAGACCGGATTTGTGCTCGGTTTGAAAGAAACAAACTCAAAATATCAGTTTTACTAACATTCTATCGAAATCCAGTGGAAAAATGTTTTTGCCCAACCGTGTGTAAAAGTCCAGAGGTTGAAATTTTAACCGAACCTTCTAAAATTTTTGACTCAACGTTGTATAAAAATCCAGTGGTCGAAATTTTGCCTCCAATTGTATAGAAATTCCGTGATCGAAATTTCGGGCCAACTCAACGTTTTGTAAAAATCATGTGGTCAAAATTTTGGCCCATCTTTCTACTGGAATTCAGTGGTAAAAGTTTTGGCCCCAAACTTTCTAACGAAGCCTTTTTGTCCATCGAAGTTTTATCCCACAGTTCTATCAAAATCCCAGTTTACCCAAAAATTTTATCAAAATTCAGTGGTTAAAATTTCGGCCCCCACGGTTCTATAAAAAATTCAGCGGTCGAAATTTTGGGCCAACGTTTTATTAAAATCCAGAGGTCGAAAATTTTGGCCCCCGTTTTATCAAAATCCAGGTGTCGAAATTTTGGGCCAACGTTTTATCAAAATCCAGCGGTCGAAATTTTGGCACCCATGGTTCTATAAAAATCCAGAGGGCGAAATTTTGGCACCCGTGGTTCTATAAAAATCCAGCTGTCGGAATTTTGGCACCCGTGGTTCTATAAAAACCCAGCTGTCGAAATTTTGGGCCAACGCTTTATAAAAACCCAACTGTCGAAATTTTGGGCCAACGCTTTATCAAAACCCAGCTGTCGAAATTTTGGGCCAACGCTTTATCAAAACCCAACTGTCGAAATTTTGGGTCAACGCTTTATCAAAACCCAGCTGTCGAAATTTTGGGCCAACGCTTTATCAAAACCCAACTGTCGAAATTTTGGGTCAACGCTTTATCAAAATCCAGCTGTCGAAATTTTGGGCCAACGCTTTATCAAAACCCAACTGTCGAAATTTTGGGTCAACGCTTTATCAAAATCCAGCGGTCGAAATTTTGGGTCAACGCTTTATCAAAACCCAGCTGTCGAAATTTTGATTCAACGTTTTATCAAAACCCAGCTGTCGAAATTTTGGGTCAACGCTTTATCAAAACCCAGCTGTCGAAATTTTGGGCCAACGCTTTATCAAAACCCAACTGTCGAAATTTTGGGTCAACGCTTTATCAAAATCCAGCGGTCGAAATTTTGGGCCAACGTTTTATCAAAATTCAGCGGTCGAAATTTTGGGCCAACGTTTTATCAAAATCCAGCGGTCGAAATTGTGGGCCAACGCTTTATCAAAATCCAGCGGTCGAAATTTTGATTCAACGTTTTATCAAAACCCAGCTGTCGAAATTTTGGGCCAACGTTTTATCAAAATTCACGGGCGAAATTTTGGGCCAACGCTTTATCAAAATTCAGCGGTCGAAATTGTGGGCCAACGCTTTATCAAAATTCAGCGGTCGAAATTTTGGGCCAACGCTTTATCAAAATCCAGCGGTCGAAATTTTGGGCCAACGCTTTATCAAAACCCAATTGTCGAAATTTTGGGCCAACGCTTTATCAAAATCCAGCGGTCGAAATTTTGGGCCAACGTTTTATCAAAATCCAGCGGTCGAAATTGTGGGCCAACGCTTTATCAAAATCCAGCGGTCGAAATTTTGGGCCAACGTTTTATCAAAACCCAGCTGTCGAAATTTTGGGCCAACGTTTTATCAAAATTCACGGGCGAAATTTTGATTCAACGTTTTATCAAAACCCAGCGGTCGAAATTGTGGGCCAACGCTTTATCAAAATCCACTAGTCTCGAATCCACTTTTAGCCTCAAAAATCTATGGGAATCCAACAGATTAAATAATAATCTTCCCCAACTGCTCAATGATCAACACTAAATCAGTGCAAATATTAAAATTTTCCTCCGAGGAGCCCCACTCTAGAATGGGAGTGGCCCCTTGAATGCATACTTTTGCGTCATAAAAATTCCACGAAAATTTTAGGGAATTTTTTCTGCTGAAGAATTTACAAAAAAAATCTTCGTTGATGTCTACTGACTGAAGGAAACAAAACGAAAGTCATGATCCTGCAAGTTCTGGCATGTTGTGCAAGTTCGAGTCAGTCAACCTGGATGATGATGACTCAACCACCTATTTCCGCCGCTGGGCGAAAAAGAAACAGAAAAAAAAAGATAAAAAAAAACGGTATATGTATAAAGGGAAGGGAGAAATTGGAGCCCACCACAAACTCTGGTTTGAACCCTTGACCCTCTATTGAAGTGTGTAATGACGTGGTGCTCTTTGGATAGTCCTTCCTGCATTTACCTGTTCGAAGTATACCTATGATTAGCCAGAAGGGGGGGGGGGGGCTCGACTCTTTCTCCTCACTAATCGCCGGTATATGACTCATGCAACATGAATCTGGCTTGTATGTACTTGTACTCGGGCACTGCCTCTTTTAAAGTCGAACATGATCGCAAAACTCTTTGAAAAAATTGTGAAATTTAAACGCGCCTATATCTCAGTAAGTACACAGATAGAGATAAAACAAAACTAGTATCAGTAGTGAAGTTGGTGTCATCAGGTGGGTGCAATCGAGACCTTATCCAACGATATCTAATTCAGATATACAGGGCCGTCTTAAGAGCATCATGGCTCCACGGGCCAAGTGATTTTTCCGAGGCCCTACCTGGCAAATTCCCGAAAAATTCAACTACTTCTGGTTTTTCTGAGGCCCCCGGGCTGTGCCCGAGTGGGCCCATGCGTTAAGACAGCACTGCACATACATAAGTTTCCGATATCGGGTATCACACCGGCAGTACTGTGCCAAAATAATTAACACTTTATGGCTTAATGCACTTATTGAGCACTGCTATCTTACATAGCACAAAAGTAAATGTACTGAATAACACGCGCTTATTACAGCACTGGTGAGTGTGGATATAGGATACTGTTGAAACCGCTCCGATGTACCGCATTCATACAAGATTGGCCGTCCTGTACAGTAACGACAGCAAGTAAATATTTCATATATCCATCGCCGCCTCCCTCTTTCCTCAAAATTGTTTTCTTCCCATCGGCCCCAGTAGCAACCACAGAATCCTGTACATCAGGTTACCAACGACGCGACGCTTGGGTATTATGCATAATAGACGGTAAAAGTGGTTACTTTAGGGAGAATTATCGAATTTACAGACGACGCTCGGGTACTATGCATAATCGAGGGTAAAGGTGATTAACTTAGGGGAAATTTATCAATTTTACCAATGATGCCCGAGTACTATGCATAATTGCCAGTAAAACTGACAAGGAAAAATTTAAGGAAATTTATCAAACTTATCAAAATGCTCGGTTATTATGTATAATAACAGGATTTATCGTAACATATATGCTTTAACGGAAACCGATCTACTTGGGAAAATCTTGAAAGTGGTTGCTGCGGCTAGAAATCAGCGGTATCCACAGTTAGCTTGAGGACCTGACATGATGCCATCCATTGCAACAGTC
Source organism: Pholcus phalangioides (assembly GCF_987345545.1). Lineage (NCBI taxonomy): Eukaryota > Metazoa > Arthropoda > Arachnida > Araneae > Pholcidae > Pholcus > Pholcus phalangioides. The sequence continues at coordinate 4,287,049 of NW_028301611.1, forward strand.
TATTCATCTAAAATTTAGTCAGGGAAGATGCCAAAGCTTGAAACGCAAATGGGAATACGTAGCCCTGGGGCTACACAATACGCGCTGTTCCTGTTACTGGTGTGTATGTGTCGCATTCGTGACAGTCTGCGAGTGGCCAAGTCATACGTCAGCCACAGTAAGTCACGCCAAATATCCACTGATGCGTACGTTGGGATGACTAACAACTCGACTATCCCGTTGGCAAGGTGTGCGCGTATGTTACCGCGCCGAATCATCGTTTGTATTGTTTGCCTTTCGCTCTTTTGTGTTTTTTTTACGATGTTGTTGGACCATATGGGACTCGCGGACTCTAAAAATCAATTCCGTCCCGCAGCGTATGAGTAATAAATTCTAGAGGTGAGCATCAAAGGGATATGCGTGATTGGAACCTGAGGTCATCATACCGTAACGTTATCGCGCCTCTCACTTGCAGAAGTGATTCATACCCTATGTGTTTCATGTACGAAACGATAGCCTTGTTTCGTTTGAAAAAAGATATACTCGTGCGCTGCCAAGTATTAATTCTATGCAGCCTCTCCTATGCAATGCAGGTATCGAAACTTTACCTCAAGTATTCAATGAATGCACAAAAATGCAGTGTATCATCTTAAGTATGTCGAATATGCGATGCAAGTACGGAATCATTATCTTAAAAGGGCAATGTTAGCTTTATAAGTGGATGCAGGTTCTTCGAATGTAGTGAACGGGGGGGGGGGGGGGAGCGAATTTTCGACTTACATCCTTCCACAGAAGAATAGGGTCTCGAGTACGCAATGCAAGTACGGTAAAGAGTGAATGAGAAAAGCCTATAAATTATCTTATAGAAGTTAATTCATCAAACTAATGCAATGCAAATAATAGAAACGTAACTTCACGTATCCATCAAGTATAGTATGAGAAAAGTATCGTAAGTATCTAGGGCAAGTATGGTATAAAAAGAGTATCTCGAGAATCCTATGCAAAATTATCCCGTACAAGTATAGTATAAAAATGATACGTCAAGTATAAAATGCCAACAAAACAGTATGTGAATACGGTATGGAAAGAGTATCCAAAATGCCAGTATTGTGTGGAAAGAGTATCTCAAAAAGTATCCAGTGCCAGTATAGTATGGAGAGAGTGTCTCAAAAAATATCCAGTGCCAGTATAGTATGGAGAGTGTGTCTCAAAAAGTAGTATCTAATGCAAGTGCGGTACGAAAAAAGGTATCTCGAAGTGTGCAATAGAAGTGCGGTATAAAAATAGCATCTCGAAGTATCCAGTGCAAGTACGGTATGAAAAAAAGTATTTCTCAAATGTCTAATGCAAGTATGATAGGAAAAAAAAAAAGAACTCGAGAAACACCAATGCAAGTACGATATGAAAATATCTCAAGTATTCAATGTAAGGAAGGCATACAAAAAGTATCTCACAATATCGAATGATTACACGTTGTGAAAAGAGGATCTCAAGTACGTAATGCATTTATGATATGAAGAGAGTATCTCACTCTCTCGAGAATCCAATGCAAGTACGTATGGAAAGACTATCTAATGCAAGTTTAGTATGAAAAGAGTATTTCAAAAAGTATCGAATGCAAGTGCAAAGTGAATATCTCGAAGTATCGAATGCAAGTTCAAAGAGAATATCTCGAGGTATTCAATGCAAGTATGAGAACAATCTCAGGTATCCAAAGGGCGTGGTAAGGACGGTTTGCTCTTCGCTTGCTATATTGCCTTTCAAATTCCACTTCCATTAAGGTCTGCAATTATATACTTTATCAGCTGGGGCAAGCCCGCATTTTGGCGCCTCCGGGCAATGAACAAAGAGCAGTTGAAGGAGGAATTTGGTGCCACCACTAGTCCATCTCCCGAGTCAACAGACCCGCCTCCCATGCCCCCTAGTTGCGGCCCTGCTTCTAGGGGCCCCCATTTAATCATAAGAGGTCGCTAAGCGCCACACAAGACATGTTTCAAATATTAGAATAAAGCGGAGATAGAAAACAAAAATAGATAGGTTCACGTGTTCTGTACACCACATTTTGCGAGTGACTACGACACGGGTTTCCAACTGGTGTTCCGCGGAACTCTGGGGTTTCATGACAGCTTTTGTGGGGTTCCGCGTGATCTAACGCCGCGGAACCCTTAAAAATCTCGGAGGTAGGAGAGTATACATGGAAGAAAACTTTCTTGTGACTGATATTCGCAAAGCAGAATAGAATTCTTTGTTTTGAATTATAACGCAATAGTGTCGTTTAGAAAATATTCAGATCACTTGGATGACTAGAGAGTGTCCAAAACAATGACGGTGATAGGGAAGGGGGTTACTCGGGTAAATGCTTATTGAAAAACTCCAGCTTACTTTATGAAAAGTGATAGACATTGAAACTCGCCCAGTCTTTTCCAGAAACTTTCCTTTCCTAGTGTAAGTTGCAATTATGGAAAGCAGATGGCACCAAGATAAATCGCTACCATAGGAAGTTTCGCAAGCGGAGCACGTCAACGTAGGGTTACCATCCGTCCTCCTTTTTTTGCGTCATTTGAAGCGTCCTCCGACGTTTTAAAGAATTCGTCGTTTTGTCCTCTTTTTCAGGTTTGGGGCCGTTCAAGTATTACGTCACCATCGATGGGGCGGGGAGGGGGTTTCCGATTTGCTGATTTTTTATGACAAGGGAGGGGGGAGGGGGGGGTTTGGATAATGCTTACGTCATCAACCACCCTTTATAAAAATATGAGTTAGGATTCAGAGGGGCAGAGCTGATGACGAAATTTTGCTGACGGGGGGGGGGGGGGTCATAAATGGCTAAAAATTTGCTTAGGGGTCATTCAAGTATTACGTCAGCATCTAGGGGGGGAGGGGGTTTCGGATTTGCTGACTTTTGATGACAAGGGGGAAGGGGGGGGGGGTTGAAGGTTGCTTACGTCATCAACCACCCTTTTTGAAGATATGAAATATCCTAAGCTGCTGACGAAATTTTGCTGACAAGGTGGGGGGGGGGGGAGGGGGTCAAAAATGGCTAAAAATCTGCTTACGTAATACTTGAATGGCCCCTTTCGGGAAGCATTTTCTTTTTGTTCACAAGGGAATTTTTTTTCAATTCTGAAACACGTCTCTTCATTGGCATGAGTGCCTGCGTGTGTGGCTCTTTTTTCCTCCAAATCATTTTTACGCGCTTTGACCAACGAACGCCCTCGAAATTCCCAGACGGAGCCAAGTTGCCTCCAAGCAGGGCAGGTGCTATTATAACTATGGCTCAGCTTGCCCCTGGATATGAATATAACATGAAAAAGACAGTCGGGAAAACAGCTCTGAATGAAGAAAACCACAATAACCATTTTGAGAATACCATTGTGATTATACCAGATGCCGTGTATTGAAGTGGGGAGGAGAGAAGGGGGTGGGGTTACCTATTCCATTCAGAAATAAAGGAAATAGGATTGAAACAACACTTAATGGTGATTCCTTTGGCAAAAAGAAAAAAAAAACAAAGGCACTCCCAAAAGGTAATGAAAAAAAACAACAACTTCTGAGGGTATAGAAAGAAAAACCCCTTCCCCTTGCTCCAGGCGAAGTAATAAAACTGACCTAAAGGTGTTAAATATGCTCAGTTATGCATAATCACCAATCGTTTAGGTAAGTTCGATAGATTTTTCTACATCTGTCACTTTTACCGGTAATTATGCATAATTCCCAATTAAGTTCGTAAGTATTAAGTGTGATAAATATTGGAGAAATCATGCGGAAATATCACTTAAATTCAACCACTTATCCGTTTCTTCCGTAAGTGATGGGTTCACTACACATATTTCGCCATAAAAACTGAATTACCGTATTTTAGCGTGGAAACCCGATTTTTTGGGCTTAAAATTTTGGAAAAAAATTTGAAAGATGTATCTATAATATTATCCATAAATAAGGAACCCCCTCCTATTTCTGGGCTCCAAATTTTGGCAAAAAGGGTTCCTTATACACATTAAAATACTGTAAATCAAAATAAGTGTTATAAGAATATTAAAAAAACGTTATGAATTATTATCAGCATTGCAATGTTGTTTGCTTTCTTCATATTTATCAACATTTTTAAATATAAGCAACATCACTATCATCCTAGACTGAAATTTGAGGAAAATTTCCGGTAAATTTAATTAATTTATTGACGATTTATCACATTTACCAATACGAGTTGGGGTAAATAATCACATTATCACCGGTGAATGTGAAAAACAAAATTCATTAAACTTAATTCATTAAAAATGGTTGATAACTATGCGTAATAGCCGATGGTTATGCGTAATAACCGGGATTTATCCAAATTGCCGCAACATATATAATGGTTCTGTTCTTTAATTGGAGAAAATTATTGTGGTGGTGGGTTTCTTTTTTTTTTTTTTTTTTTGGAAGAAAAGTGGCGCCATCTGCTGCGAAAATGTGAAGAAATGACGTCATCAAGGGTGCGTGCGCAGGCGCCCTACTTTCTCAGTTTTCGAATCTGGTAACCCTACTCCAATCCTATCGGGTGTGTGAGAGGCATTCGGAGAAAACCCTACAGAATTAATCAAAACTATAGGTCTGGTTGATTGATCAGCTCTAGTGTTCGTAAATTGACAGGTAGTGTGATAAGCACGGTCAAGTATGGAAACATTTGCTCAAAGTATGCAGTGCGTTGACTCCTATCGTTTCCATCTATTTTGTAACTTCCGAAAACATTCTCTCTTAATTTCGTGGCGCACATGACCAAACAAATGCCATATTACTGTGAAGCCAACTGTCAAGAGAAGAACCTACACAAGAATAGTCGCGCCAACTTGTAGATAATAATTTTGAAGGAACGTCAATATTATAGAGTTTTGATAAAAACGTCTCCTGTCTATTCATGTGAGATAACAACAAACACCACCAGCGTCGTTATCCGTGAAACAAATTCGAGTTTTTCAATGGCTGTTGCCACCGGTGAAATTTCGAGCGCCCCCCCCCCCCATTGTCCAAAGGGCTTCCTTCATACAGTGACTAATTCCGAATATTGTTTGTTTTACTCCGTCCTCACAAACAACGATAAGATATTATTATCGCCATTTTCTTGCCGCACAATGAATTGGTGTAGAGTTTTTTTGATGGAGCTCATAAATAATAAATGAACCGGATTTCGCACTCATGGCGTTGGTTGATATGGGAAAGATTATTTCAAGAAATAATTTTCAAATTATTCAAGAATTAAAACTAAAAAAAAACAAATGAATCATTGACGTATTAGATGGAACTGTTATATATATTATTGACGTTATGAAAGTATATAATTTATAAGACCTCTCTCTGTTATATGCAAAACAATTACCATTCATCAAGGCGTTTATGTCATCTTTCGTTTAGAGATATATTGCATAGCAATTTGGATAGAGATTTGCCGTTGAGGAGACTAATACTATGTAGCCTACTAGTATTTTGACCGTTAGATTTCGATAGAACGATGAGAGAACTGATATTACGACCATTCGATTTCGATAGAACGATGAGAAAACATTGCGACCGTTGGATTTCAATAGAACGGTGAGAGAACTGATATTGCGATTATTAGATTTCGATAGAAAGATGAGAAAACTGATATTGCGACCATTAGATTTCGATAGAATGTTCAGAAAATTGATATTTCAACCGTTGGATTTCAATAGAACGATGAGAGAACTGATATTGCGACCATTAGATTTCGATAGAACGATGAGAGAACTGATATTTCGACCATTAGATTTCGATAGAATGTTCAGAAAATTGATATTTCAACCGTTGGATTTCGATAGAACGATGAGAAAACTAATATTCGGCCGTCGGATTTCGACAAACCTTATAGAAAATTAAAATTTTGACCGCTGCATTTCCATGAAGAAAACTCACATTTCTCCGATGGTCTTTGATAGCACGTTGAGAAAACTTTATTTCGACCGTTGGATTTCGATAGAATTGAAATACCCCATCGTCTATCAAGTCGCTTTTGTCATCTTTCAGTTTTGAGTAAAAATAGATCATTTTAACCGTTGAAGAGACTATTAATTTCGAAACAACGTTGATCGTTGGGAGGAAACTGTCATAAGGATAGCTGGATTCAGATAAAGCGTTGAGAATTGATATTTTGACATTTGACCGTTGGATTTCGATAGACTATTAAAAAGAAAATGATATTTCGACATTTCAAATTTAGACAAAATGTTCGCTTAAGATTTCATTGGATTTTGAATGGAATTGAAACTCCTTGTCTATCAAGTCATTTATACTAACTTTCATTTTGATACAGAGTATTTTCGATAAAAGGCTAGGGGTTATTTATACGTTGAGTAGACCGATACATACTTCGAATCAACGTCGACCGTTGGGGAAACTGATAGAATTTCGAAACAACGAGGAGAGGAAATCTTTATCGTTGGATTCTAGTAGACCGTTGGGAAACTGATATTTCGACATTCGATCGTTGGAGGGTCCACATATTTTGTACCCACTCCCCTCCTCTTTCCCATCCAATAACGGATGCCGGATGATGTGACGGGCAGGGGGGCGACTTATGTGTAAGTTCGTTTGGACAGACAAATTTTCCCAAATTTGGCTCTTGGGAGCGGCTGTCCGGCCTCCCCACGGCCTCTGGATCCGCGCCTGAGTGAAGGCAGACATCTTCAGCTACGAATTGAGCGGAGGCAGGCATATTCAGCCGCGAATGGAGTGGAAGCAGACATCTTCAGCTGCGAATAGAGTAGAGGCAGGCGTCTTCAGCAACGAATAAAGCCGAGACAGATATCTTCATCTGCGAATAGGTATCGGTCCAGTGTGTATCCGGCGATTTTATGTAGGTGCATCAGATCATCTCCTATTTTATTGGACGGAAAAAAATTCCCCCAAATTGTTAGCCTGTTGGGAAGAGCAGTCGCCCCCCCCCCCCTCTGGAAAAGCGCTTGCCCCACTAAGGTCGCTCCTGCGTATGCCCCTGGACCAACAAACGCTAAAATCTCTCACAACAGATTCTATCTCTATTTTCAAAAGATTCTCTGTTTCGTTAGGGTTTTCAATTCACAATTTGAGACTCTTTTTTTCTCGTTCCTGCTAAAATAAGCCAACCTGGATCTTACAATATAGATAATAATATGCCTACCATAATTCTTATTGGAAAGCTCGTCAACATGGAATCTTCTGATATTCTTACGGGGGACAATAGACCATGGGAAATTAAAGAGGAGGCTTTTCTTGCGTTTTTTTTCACTTATAAAAAGGCCTCTATCTCTTTCTATTCATACATGACATGGAGTTAATGGTTCACTGATTTTAAACTGGATGGTAGATGGAAGATTAGCATCAACGTCATAAAAAAAAATAAGATGGCAGTCCTTAAAACCCCCCTCACATAACCATCTTCAATTGTTAAGAATATATAGATAAAGAAAAAAAACTGACCGTGACCAGCTGAAGAATGAAAAATAACCTGTGTAATTTCCAAGTTCCGACAGTCGAAATTTGCGTTGTTATGGTACCAGTGTACACGATGCAGAGGCCTGGCCCCATCACACATGTACAGAGGAGGAGAAAACAAGTGAAATAATAGCATAAGTATTATGTAAAACAATGAAGATATGCGAGCGAACACATTACGGATGGACGGGAGGGGGAAAAATGGAAAGAACAATATGATTTTTCTGCCCAGTTTTCTTTTGACCATTACGCATTTCGTGCCGGTAAATCGTTTTAGATTGTCCAGGAAAGACAATGTCTCGGACATTGCTTCTTTCCGAAGAAATAGCCTTTTATTGACTGTATTATGATGGCGTGGGAAAGTAATCTTCGATGTCCGTCACGCTGGACTTCACAAAAGAGCAATAACTTCATTTTTTGTTGTTGTTGAAGATTATAATATAATGTGAATTGTGGTTTTTTATTTGCATGCATTTCGGATTCTCAATGCTAGAAGAATGTAGGCACCCATTTCTCTCAAAAGGTTCATTTCACTGTATTATCCAGGAATAAATTAATTATAGACTAGGCCGGGATTAGGAATTACGCGGCCCGGTGCAAAGAAAAAATTGCGGAGGGGGCATTTTTTTTTTATACAGTAATTACTCCTCGAGTTAAGAACACAAATATTTCGGCAGTTTTGGTTATACAGCATTTAACGGGAATTGTACAGGCAATGTGACGGAGTGCAAAATCAGGAAGGGGAAAAATAAGGGGAAAAGAAGTCATTTTTTATGTTATACTCATTTTCATAGGTGTAATGCTACGGACAGATAAGGTAATAATTGATTCCTTTGAACTTTGGTGCTGGAGGAGGATTCTGAGAATTACTTGGGCAGCTAAAAGGACTAACAAATCGGTGATCGAAGAAGTCAAGGTTGACTATTCTCTATAAGCAACAGTCATTAAACAGAAACTCTCTTACTTTGGCCGTGTAATGCGCGCAGAAGGCTCACTAGAAAAAATGGTAATACTTGGAAGAATGGAGGGAACGAGAGGAAGAGGCAGATCAAGCACCAGATGGATAGAAGATTTGTTGCAAAGCACTGGAATGAAGCTTGGAGAGCCATGATTTATAGAGTCACCAGGAGTCGAAATCGACTCGATGGTTCCTAACAACACAACAACAATGTATATTGGAAACAGGACAGCAACCTGGGGGGGATGGGGGGGGTGGAAGCTGCGGGTCTGGTGTCCCGGGTAGAAAGGGCACAGATTTCACCCTTTAATTTCTCCTTCAACATTAGAAGAAGGCCAAAATGCGTGTTTGCCGCTGTTGACCAAGCATCCAGTTGCGTTGTAGGCTGACCATATTTCCGCGACAGAAATACGGGAAATCGGGATTCCAAATACGGGACATCGCTGATTATCGCCAAAAATGACGCCAAAACTAAACGAAACTGATCAGACCAAATATTGGTGAAATTACGGAGAAATCACAAAGGCGAGAAAGGATGCATTACTGCAAATTATAGTGGATTAAAATGAATTCCACGAAAAAAACGCACACCAAGACAAATGTGAGAGATTAATGTTCTTATTTATAGTTGTAATTATCATAATTTATGAGTTGAAAAATAATTTCAATTTTTGACTTCAATAAAGAATAAAAATTCAATTACGCTTTCGTGTAAAAAATGGGAAAAACCGGGACACTTTTGCCAAAGAAGTCGGGACGGCCAGAAAAACAAAAAAAATATCGGGACTGTCCCGGGAAATACGGGACGTATGGTCACCCTACAGTTGCGGCCCCGATTGGAAATATTGGGGGTGGGGGTGGCAAAAGCTCCTCTTCCCTGCTTGTGTATTTTGTGGTCGTCATGATGAGATATTAAAAAAATTATTAATTATAGTGTATTTTTTCGCTCCCTTTCCATTCTGGTCATTTTCAAACACTGCTTTTGTAACTTGTGTGAGCGCCCTCTATGAATAGATAGTGCAAGTATAGGCTCATCGTGGTTATCTGACAATATTTTTGCGCTCATTCTCAGTTGCAATTAGGAAAAAAATAATACAATTTTTTGTTGGAAATATTCAAAATTTTGGCAGTTGAATTATAGTAATTATAATTTGATAGGAAATTAATATTTTCTTACCTTATATTAATATCAGTATTTTGAAGTGTGTGCATGTAGTGCTTGAGGAAAAAGTCTTTATTAATATTCGTACTTGAAAAGTCTTATATTAATGTTAAGAATTAATATAATTCTTAATATTAATAAAATCTTATATTAATATTTGAACATACAGTCAACGAGCGGTTCGGTTAACGAGCAAAAATTTTGATTCGAACAACGAACGCTGATTCGCATTACGAACAAAAATTTTTGGATTTGTTTATTGTCACGTTCTCACAACTAAGCTGATGGCTTTTCGCTTTCGTTCACAGCACGTACTGTGGAATTGTGGGTAATTTTCTCCCCTACAGTCTCCAGGCAGCGTGACTTACTAGCAAAATTAACACCCATGTACGGGTTCGATAGATTGGTTACGATACGAAACTAGATGTCGCATTGTAACCACGCGTATGAGCGCTCTTGTAGTTTTTTTTTTTTTAATAAATTCTGCTTGGCCATGAGGTGACTGTAGACAAACTAATGGACTTCCATTGCCTGGAACAGCAAGATCTTGTGGGGGGTATCTTTTCTGAGGTAGAGAGAAGGGCCTCACTTCAAATAAGGTTAGAGAGATGTGTAAAATGCGGGCATCTGTGCAAAATTCCGTAGAAAAGATGTAGATAGATAGAAAGAACCGCTCACAACCCCGGACTGATGCGAAGCAACTTACTCCCTTCACTTCGAAAGAGGCAGGGTTGTGTCGGAAAAATTAACAAAGATTAATAGTAGTGGGCCCCTTGCCCCGTGCTCGCAAGTATGAAATCACTCGCGTCCTTCTCCCCCATGAAGACAGCTATCAAGTCGATGTAACGTTCAAGCCATTTGACTAGAATGGATAGCTGAACCCAATGACCAGGGAGAAAAATTTCACTTGCGCCCAGTGGCACATAAGGGGCTGGAGACCCGCAGCTTGGGATTTCAAAAGAAACGAGGAGAAGACTTGTGGGACAAATAAGAAGATTTAGTTGGCATAAAATAAAGCTGTAGCAGCGTGCGAGCAATGAATCTGTCCAAGAAAAATGCAAATTTTCCATTTTTGAGAAATCCTGAAAAAGATGGCAAAAGCAATTGCCATCAGGACCGTCTTAAGAGTATCATGGGCCCCCGGGCCAATTGATTTTTCTGAGGCCCTACCAAACAAATTCTCGAAAATTTCAGCCAGACCTCATTTTTGTGAGGCCCCTCTTCGCTTGAGGCCCCCGGGCCGTGCCCGGGTGAGCCCATGCCTTAAGACGGCACTGATTGCCATTAGATACATTCTTTTTCAAAGTCGGTCCCTAAGTCGTCCACAACACTAGTCCTCCCCTCTCTCGTCGTTTAGTGTAAGTTAATTTATAAACACATTATCGTATTACATGTTCATTTATGGCGTTATTTTATACCATATATATTTTATTGTATTATTTATTATATTATTATTATTATTGTGTTTTATTACTGGATGAAGCCATTTTTATTAGTCACTTTTATGTGAATGAATAAGTGTGGAACGAATTATGCGAATTTCCATTATTTCCTATGGGTAGAAGTTTGATTCGAATAACGAGCGATTCGTATAACGAACATGTCGACGAAACGAATTGAGCTCGTTAACCGAAGTTCGACTGTAATTGCCCCGGCAAAATTTGGGGGGTGGGGGCGTAGGTAGTTTTAGGTGGAAACAAAAAACGCTAATTGTGGTGGCGGAAAAAAAATCCTAGTTACAGCCCTGTTCCAACCGTTAAATTTCAAATTGCAATTAGGATAGGATACTGCGGGAGTCTTCAACCTTTCAAGGCATAGCGGCGGGGCCAAATCGAAGTTTCCCCACGAAGCCCGTGGCCCATCAACTCATGCTATATCTCGATGGGGGGGGGGGGGCAATGGGACCCCCGAGTTAAACAGGGACAAAAATAATTGAAGACATGAATCTGAACGTATTTATTTTACTAATTATCAATTTCTGAATTAATGTTTTTCATTAATTCTGAAAAATGTTTGATTAATTTACTGATTAAATTAATTAATTCTCAGATTTTGATCAGAAGTCACTTTAAATCAGTTTCCCAACCTTTTTCGTCCCATCGTCCCCTTATTCAGGAAATTTTTTCCTCTCATCGCCCCCCAACGTAATCTAACCCATAGGTTCCCATGTTATAACCGTAGCTTCTACCGCCCCATTAAACGCCCTCAGAGGGCGTTAACGCCCACGTTGGGAATCACTGCTTCAAATTATTTATTTATTTATTACATTATTTCTGAAAAAAAAAATTTCTTAATATATCTTGAAATCGATTCGTTCGATAATTTCGCAATTATTATTTTATTGACTGAAATAATTTCTCATTTATTTAGGTTATTATTATTATTTTACTAATTCTAAAATCATTTTTGCTTCAGTTATTTCTTCCAGTAATTCTAAAAATTTCCATCAATATTCTGGAAATATTTCTTTCATTAATTCTGAATTTCCTTCAAGTTGTTCGGGAATCATTTCTTTTTAACTAATTCGGTTTTCCGTGTTTTCAACCATTTTCTGAAAATGATCGGCAGGCCACTACAGATAGCTTTAAGGGCCAAATGTGGCCCGCGGGCCATGCATTAGAATATTTTAAAAGCATTTCTAGTACAGACATAACAAAAACTTGAACGCAGTTATAGACGCAGAAAATTTCATAGTATTTGAAAATTTTAAAAAAATTCAAATTTGTGTGTGTGGGGGGGGGGGGGGAGTACGCGTGCATCAACCCCCCTTACGATCTCCCCGTTAAAAAGTCTCGCCACAGAGAGCAACAGTCCTACAACGATAAATCATTCAATCATAACACTTCACACATAGTTAGAAAAACTGGTGGAAGATGGCAGCACTACACATAACAAGCATTACAGAGAAACAAAAAACTTCACGTCAGGTTTCACTACACGTGCACGCACATTCCCGCATGTACCGATTCGTTGGGGGTTCCGCGGTGTAGCAGTAGTAGGTAGGGCCTCCAAAAAAAAAAATGGCTCGGGGATCCATGATGTTCTTAAGTCAGCCACCTCGTTGGGCAGTTTGCCTGTTGTGGCGTTGTATTTGTATTGTATTGTATTAAGGTCGGGATTACACTATAAAAGTTTTGTAAAAGCTCTTTGATAAAACTTGAAAAATTCAACCGATAAAATCACCAGTTGCATTTGCTCGAATGTAACCGATACGCTTATTGGTTGCATTTTTCGAGTTTGATAAAAGAACTTTTATCAAACTTTTACAGAGGCTAACCGGGCTAAGAAGCGGCGTGGACTGTATATTTGTCAATTATGAATTTCCCCAAATGGAACTAAAAAATAATTTTGAACCTGAAATACGTATCGTCCTGAAAAAAGAAAAAAAATCACGTGAATGTGGTGAATAAAACAAACAACACAAAAATCCTTAATTTTTTGTTGTTTTACTTAAACGCGCCCTTTCACGTCCATCAAGGACGTGCATTCATCCGTTTCTGACGAATCGTACCGCGGGCTGACCTTTCGCATTAACAAGTCCATGAGCATTAGACGTTGACCATAACAAGGATGACTGGACACTAATTGAAATTACATCTTAATTAAAAAAAAAAGTAAATAAAATCCAAGAAAGACAGAAAAAACCGGCCACGCATAATCTCGTGCATCGTGGTGTGACCGCCCCGTGCGGTCTCCATCCCTCAACGTGTGCGACCAACCACGAGTGGAGAGAAAGAGAGGTTTCTATTTTCATAATTGCGCCGCATATTTCATAATTACAGCGTTATTGGGGAAAATATATATTCCAATTCAATGGAATACGTCCACTAGAACGGGCGCTACATGTAATTTAAAAAAAAACGCCACTTTTTCACCTGGTGGTCGGAAATCGAACTATACATAAATCTCTCCTATGGTCTGGTCTCATTAAGGTACCTTAATCATTTGGCTGTATTCGGATGAGCAGTTTTGAAAGAAGACTACTAAGAGTGTACGGGAACTTTAATTATAATCACCCCCGTATATGCTACAGCAAATGTGGTAAATGCGGTTATTATGCATACTGAACAAGCAGTTTGGTAAGTTTGATAAATTTGTAACTTTTACCGGCGAATATGTATAATACACACACAAGCGTCGTTGGTAAAATTGGTAAATACTGAAAAAATTATCACTTTCACCGGTGATTATGCATAATACCAAGTGACATTGGTAAATTTGATAAATGATAAAAATAATATCACTTTTTTTACCGGTGACTGTATGTACTACACAATTGTGCCTGGTTAATTTGATGAGTACTTGAAATTTATCACTTTTATCGGTTATCATGATGCATATTGCACTAGTATAATTGGTGAATTTGATATCCGTTACATCGAGGTCCGATTATAGAATTCGTCAAATAGGAGTTTGCTGTATTAGGGTCTGATTGAAAACGCACATAAAATAATTTGTTAATTGGGAGTGGTTACACCGGGGTATGGCCGTAAAATTGGTCGAATGACAGTTCATTATATCGGGGTAAGATGGTGAAATTTATCAAATGGGAGATCACTATTACCGTAGTAATAGAAGCTACTTCGGGGGATGTTCGGAAAAATTCGTTTAATCAGAGTTCATTATATCCGGTTCCGACTGGGGTTCATTAGTACGGTCATCTAAACCTTATTACGGCAATGGACTGATTTATCATACTGTATTTACCAATAAGAAATGAAGATTATGTATAATAACTGACAAAAATGATAAATTTAGTACGATTCATCATGCTTACCAACTACGCTTGGACATTATGCATAATCTCCGCTAAAAGTGATAATTTCGCAACATTTATCAAATTTATTAATGACACTTGGGTACTATACGTCATCGTCGGCAAAAGTGATAAATGTAGGGATATTTATCAAACTTACACCAAAATGCTTGGTATATATGCATAATAACTGGTTACTATATACACTACCCGATTTATTACATTTACTGTTACATATACAAGGTGTCCTGTAAATGCTAATGAGGCCTTTACCTCATCAACAGTCCGTCTAGAGCAGTGTTTCTCAAAGTAGGCAATATCGCCCCCTGGTGGTTGATAAAATAGTGCAGGGGGGGGGGGCCCGTTAGAAGCTTCTGGTATAACATAGAATCCTATGGGTATACTCGTAGCTTCTATCGCCCCCCCCCCCCGGATCACTCCATCGCCCACCAGGTGGCGATATTGCTCACTTTGGAAAACACTGGTTTGCGGTATGATTCTAATTTAAAAAATGCTCAAAGAGCGTTCAAAATTACCCTGCACCAGTTTTGAGAGTGAACATACAGTGGTAAAAAAAAAATGCGGCCCCCCTCCCCTGCCCTCTAACTTCCAATTAGACAGTTGTTGCCCTGTATCTTCTGAGGGCGAAAAAAAAAATCGAAAATCGATGTTCCCAAGTGCAATCAATATTCGCTAAGATATTTGAATTCAAAAATCGGAGAAAAGTTATGAAAGAACAGCAAAAACTAACGGACAACACGCTCCATTTCCTCATTGAAACTGTCCTTTCCCAACTTTCCTCCAATTTTTGAATTCGAATATCTCGGGGAATATTGCACTTAGAAACATCAATTTTTTTTCTTGGTTCGCATCAGGAGAGACAGGACAACAACTTTCTAATCGGAAGTAAGAACACGGGGGGGGGGACCGTATAAAAATTTAGATTTCTTATTCTGTGACACACTGTATCTTCACTCTCAAAAACTGATACAGGGTAATTTCTGAACTCACTTTGAGCATTTTTTTAAATTATTACCTCAACGACGGACGGACGACGATTGTTGAGATAATGGCCGCATCAGCACCTACAGGACACCCTGTATATGTTGGAGAAACGTAAATTTCGGAAATGTTTATCAAAAGGGTGTACGAGATGGTACCCGCGCGTAGATAAATACGCATTTCCATGTCGTGCGCCACCTTCAGTCGACCACAACGACGGACGGACGGACGACGATTGTTGAGATAATGGCCGCACCAACACATACAGGACACCCTGTATATGTTGGACGAACGTAAATTTCGTAAATGTTTATCAAAAGGGTGTACGAGAAATGGTACCCGCGCGTGGATAAACACGCATTTCCATGTCGTGCGGCATCTTCGGTCGACCTCAACGACGGACGGACGACGATTGTTGAGATAATGGCCGAATCAGCACTTACAGGACACCCTGTATATGTTGGAGAAACGTAAATTTCGGAAATGAAAAGGGTGTACGAGATGGTACCCGCGCGTAGATAAATACGCATTTCCATGTCGTGCGCCACCTTCAGTCGACCACAACGACGGACGGACGGACGACGATTGTTGAGATAATGGCCGCACCAACACATACAGGACACCCTGTATATGTTGGACGAACGTAAATTTCGTAAATGTTTATCAAAAGGGTGTACGAGAAATGGTACCCGCGCGTGGATAAACACGCATTTCCATGTCGTGCGGCATCTTCGGTCGACCTCAACGACGGACGGACGACGATTGTTGAGATAATGGCCGAATCAGCACTTACAGGACACCCTGTATATGTTGGAGAAACGTAAATTTCGGAAATGAAAAGTGTGTGCGAGATGATACCGCGCGTAGATAAATACGCATTTCCATGTCGTGCGCCACCTTCAGTCGACCACAACGACGGACGGACGGACGACGATTGTTGAGATAATGGCCGCACCAACACATACAGGACACCCTGTATATGTTGGACGAACGTAAATTTCGTAAATGTTTATCAAAAGGGTGTACGAGAAATGGTACCCGCGCGTGGATAAACACGCATTTCCATATCGTGCGGCATCTTCGGTCGACCTCAACGACGGACGGACGACGATTGTTGAGATAATGGCCGAATCAGCACTTACAGGACACCCTGTATATGTTGGAGAAACGTAAATTTCGGAAATGAAAAGTGTGTGCGAGATGATACCGCGCGTGGATAAATACGCATTACCATGTCGTGCGCCACCTTCAGTCGACCACAACGACGGACGGACGGACGACGATTGTTGAGATAATGGCCGCACCAGCACTTACAGGACACCCTGTATATGTTGGAGAAACGTAAATTTCGGAAATGTTTATCAAAAGGGTGTACCAGATGGTACCCGCGCGTGGATAAATACACATTTCCATGTCGTGCGCCATCTTCGGTCGACGCATGAAGTTATGATGCTCTTAAGAGGCATTAACCTTCCTTGTGCTAACAAGGCACAGGTGGGGTTTTTTTTGTTATATATTTATTTGGCTTCTGTAACGTATTTTCGAACTGTTTTTCTAGTATGCGTATGACTCTGAGAGATGGAAACACGCCTTCCTTATATTTATTCGAACAGAGAGTATGTGGTGTGTGTGTTTGTACTTTTTTTCTCTTCTGGATTGCGTGCGTGCATGTGCGTAAAACGCCTGCGTTCACATTAACGAACCCCGTCGTATCGTCAACGTTTTCTCGTCTTTTTGTGTTATTTTTGTATATATTATTATCATTTTTCTAGCGACCTTCGTCGAAGGACGTTGGAATAGAAATTTGTTTGATCTTTTCCTCTCTCTCTCTCCCTCATTCGCGTTTACTCGCACCACGTGTTCGCCATTCTCGCTTCCACTTTTGTCTATTTTCCACGGGCATTATTCATTTCATTTGAATGCTTGGAATGATTTTACTTGTCAGTTGTTTATGCCTGTATTAATCATGGGTTTTTATTTGGGATATCTGACCATTTAAGTTTCTGTGATTACTGGAAGAGGGCGTTTTCTCGAAGTGTTGTGTTTGGTTAGGTCAGGCATCTTCAACCCGTTGCTCCCTGATGCATCCGGAGTGCTCGATGCTGGTGTCCGATTTCGTGCTCGCGAGCACTTGGTCAGCGTTGCAATTAAGCACGTTGTACAAATTGCATTCGAGGATTGAAATCAATCTTGATTCCATGCATTCGTACGCCAAACTTGCCGTAAGGGTGCTCTTGTTTTGATGATGGGTACAGGCAGTGCTTGCGACTTGTGAAAGGTTGAAGACCTCTGGATTAGATTATAGTTTCCCAAACTTTTTGTTCCGTTGCCCCCTTCTTCAGAAATTTTTATCTCTCATCGCCCCCAAATTACAGTCAACCTCATAGAATCCTATGTTAAATCAGTAGCTTCTATTATCGCCCCCGGGGCATATCCTCGCCCACCAGGGGGCGAAATTTCCCACTTTGGGATATACTGGATTAGATGAATGCACAAAAATCTGAGATTGACTGGAACATTTGGCCTACTCATGTCTTGGAAACGTTTGTAGTTGATGTGAGTGAATTCGAACTTGTAAGGGCTGTACGCGACCTCAGTCTAACGCAGAAGAATTCAACTTTTTAGACACGGCGGGCCGGATTGAAACTTTCCAAGAAGCCCGCGGGCCACCAACTCATGTAATTTAGGCAGGGAGTACGTTATAAAAGTTTTTATAAAATTGGAAAAATGTAACCAAGAAGATCATCAGTCGCATTTGCTGGAATGTAACCGATATGCGCTTATTGGTTGGATTTTTCAAGTTTTATAAAAGAACTATTATAAGAGTTTTATAGTGTAAATCCCGGCTTTAGTGGCATCTAAATTTCTCTGGCCCCGAGTTAAAAAAAGGTGAAAATAATTGCAGACTTTTACTTATTCTATAATTATTTCTTTTATTAACTATCTAGCTAACTTTTGATAGTTCTGACAATATTTTAACATTAATTCTGAATTTTTTTTTGATTAATTACTCGTTAAGTTAATCAGTTCTGAGATTAATTTTAATCTGAAATGACTTTAATGATCCTGTAATTATTTATTTCGGTGTAATTGTGAAATTAAATTCCCTCCAATATATCTTGAAATAATTTCTTTCAATAATTACGCAAATTATTCTTTTTTATTGATTGTCAAATAATTTCCATCAGAAATTACGAAGTTATGTCTCACATTCATTTATGTTATTTTTTCACCAATACTGAAATTATTTATTTCAAAAATTCTATAAGTATTTCTTTCAGTAATTCTGAATTTTCATCAATTCTGGAATTATTCCATTATTAATTCTGAGTTTTCATCAATTTGTTCCGGCATTATTTCTTTCATTTGTTCTAGAATTATTTCTTTCATTTATTCTTCATTTATTCTGGAATTATTTCTTTCATTTATTCTGGGATTATTTCTTTCATTTATTATGGAATTATTTCTTTCATTTATTCTGGAATTATTTCTTTCATTTATTCTGGAATTATTTCTTTCATTTATTCTGGAATTATTTCTTTCATTTATTCTTCATTTATTATGGAATTATTTCTTTCATTTATTCTGGAATTATTTCTTTCATTTATTCTTCATTTATTATGGAATTATTTCTTTCATTTATTCTGGAATTATTTCTTTCATTTATTCTGGAATTATTTTTCATTTATTCTGGAATTATTTTTCATTTATTCTGGAATTATTTCTTTCATTTATTCTTCATTTATTATGGAATTATTTCTTTCATTTATTCTGGAATTATTTCTTTCATTTATTCTGGAATTATTTCTTTCATTTATTCTGGAATTATTTCTTTCATTTATTCTGGAATTATTTCTTTCATTTATTCTGGAATTATTTCTTTCATTTATTCTTCATTTGATTCTAGAATATTGCCTTCATTTATGCTATAGAATTTTTTTTCATTTATTCTAGACTTAATTTCTTTCATTTATTCTTCATTTATTCTGGAATTATTTCTTTCATTTATTCTGGAATTATTTCTTTCATTTATTCTAAAATTATTTCTTTCATTTATTCTAAAATTATTTCTTTCATTTATTTTTCATTTATTTCTTTCATTTATTCTAAAATTATTTCTTTCATTTATTTTTCATTTATTTCTTTCATTTATTCTAGGATTCTTGATCTACAGTTAAAACATATTCCAAATACAGTCGCCCCCGCTAACGGATACCCCGCTCAAACGGATGAAAGCTCCGGGCATAAAAACCTCTCCCATATGGAGACAAACAAGTTCCCCGCTTAATATTGCAGCGACTGCGCTTAATCGAGTATTTCATCCCCGCTTCACACGTCAATTGTTAATACACATAATGTGTTTTATTGAATGAAATGCGTACTGTATTTGGAATTAATGGAAAACACTTCACTAAGTGGAGATTAAAAAAAAAGTTGATGCTTTCCTCCAAATATTCAATTTGTCTCCACATACAATACGCACATTTGATTGTTTTATTTTTCTTCTCTGTTAAGCCAATAGAGGGCGCTAACTTTCCTAATGAAAGTAAAATTCTTAGACATTGTGTGATCATTGTAATTAAATATATAATTTTCGTTTCATTTTTGATGGCGGATTTCTTATATTGATGCTTCATCAGTTTTCAATATATAAACTTTATTTACGTTGTAAAATAGCAATTGAATTGTTCCCTCGCATAATCGGATATTGTGTGCAGGAATCGTTGATATCCGATCAAGTGGGGGCCGACTGTAGTCGCATAGGCATCCGTGTCCTGTGTTGCGATTCCCAACCAGGGAATCACAACACATACGCTAAACTCAGCCGAGATTTCGGTTTGCAATCGTCCAACAACGATAAACCTCAGCGTAAAAAAAGACTATGATGGGCGAAACTGTTTTCGTACCAAACACTGTTGCCATGCACCTCAATCAAAGACCGATTCTTTCCAGTAACTTGCTGAACTGACAAATTCGCGACAACAGATTTCTCCTACCACAGTAAAAGTACGCGTTATAGGATGGATGTTCATCTTAATGAACGATTTCCGTTTGTGACGTATGGGTCCGAGAGTTGCTAACGGTCCATGAACACGTTCCCGTTATTACACGGCTGGGAATAGAGAGAAATGAAAGAAAATGTATGTAATAACACACGACGCGCTCTTGTTTTTATGGCCTTCCTTTAACACCTTCCTGTTGAGAAGGAAAGCGCACCATCACATCCATCCGCGCGTTCCTCCTCCCTCGTGTTAGTTATTATTAAGTGTGATGACCCTGCATGGAAACACATGAACAGAATAGGGGCAAAATATGGGTCCGGACACTGTTACACTTCAGAGTCGGGGGCGAATCCACTCGAGAGGTGATGATAATAAACGCGACTTTAACCCAGATTTTTCGGGGGGAGGCTGTGGTTCAAAATGATAACCGAGAGGCGATCTTGTACCCGTACATATAGCGTATTTTTGTCCAAATTTTTCTTTCAGTGGTAGTGTTCTTTGTTTTCAGATATTTCCTGTCTAGTTTCATACTGGTACCAGAGCATGAAGACGGGGTTTTTCGTTCCGTAACCGGATGAGGGTTATCCTGTAAAAAAAAAAAAAAAACACAGAAAGGACAGTTTTTTTATGATTGGATGATTTTGCAGCTGAGATTGCAGAGAGATGTATTTACATCTCTTCCATAGACATTTATCATTTGGAAGTGTTAAGTACATGTCTACAAGATAAATGGTGATAGACACACTTGTCCTAATAACTAGAATGTTTTGAAATAGTTTCTTTTGACATACCTATTATTCGTCGGGCGTGTATCGTTGATGCGTCCAAAAAATTGTACTTCGTAAAGATGGCCCCGTTTTTTAAGACTTTCCTGCTTATAAAAACGGTGTACCATCAAATTTTTCGTGAAGATCATATCATTTCCATAGCTTCCACTCAATAATTGTATCGAGATATTAAGGGGTCATTCAAGTATTACGTCAGCATCGGAGGGGGGAGGGGTTTCGGATTTGCTGACATTTGATGACGAGGGGGAGGAAGGGGGGGGGTTTTGATGGTTGCTTACGTCATCAACCACCCCTTTTTGAAGGTATGAAATATTCTAAGCTGCTGACGGGGGGAGAGGGTCAATGTTTTGCTGACTTTTGCTGACAAGGGGGGGGAGGGGGGGGGTCAAAAATGACTGAAAATCTGCTTAGGGGCCGTTCAAGTATTACGTCATCATCGATGGAAAAAGGGGGTTTCCGATTTGCTGACTTTTGATGACGGGGGGGGGGGGGGTTTGGATGATGCTTACGTCATCAACCACCCTTTATGAAAATTAAAGTTGGATTCAGAGGGGCAGAGCTGATGACGAAATTTTGCTGACAAGGGGGGGAGGGGGGGGTCAAAAATGGCTAAAAATTTGCTTAGTAATACTTGAACGGCCCCTTACATAATACTTGAATAGCCCCCTAATAAGTTCTGTTTCATAAAGATGACGCTATTCCTACAAGGTTCATTTTAAATGATCCAATTTCAATGAGCTCCATTTTGAAAAGATGCACAACTTCAATAAGGTGCTTTCCATGAAGATGACATAATTAAAAAAAAAAGTCTTCAAAAAGATTACTTTGTTTCTATGTGGTCTTTTTCAGATGACGCAGTGTTAACAAGGGCCATTGCAAAAATATGGCGCAATTTCAGATAGAATCCATTTCAAAAAGATGACGAAATTTTAATAGGCCTTTTTCCATAATTATAAAGATGGCGCAATTTTATTAAGGCCCTTTTCATAATCATGAAAACGACACTCTTTCAATAAGGCCCTCTTCATAATCATAAAGATGGCACAATGTTATTAATGCCGTTTTGGTAATCATAAAGATGGCGTTAATTTTATTAAGGCCTTTTTCATAATCATGAACATGACACTCTTTCAATGAGGTCCTTTTCTGAATCATGAAAGTGACACTCTTCCGATAAGGTCCTTTTCATAATCATAAAGATGGCGCAACTGTATTAATGCCCATTTTATAATCATGAAAATAACACTTTTAACAAGGCCCTTTTCATAAAGGTCGAACACCTTTGGATTATAAAGTCGACTTCCTGGGACGAATTCCGTTTGTCGAACAGCTATGCAATTTTTTCTCCCCCCTCTCCACGCCACGACAGAATATTTAAATTTAGTGTTTACCTTGCATCCCATTATTTGAAATTACGGGTTTCGAAGGATGTGTGAGAAGATGAAGAAGACTGAAAGTAGTCTTGTTGACGAAGAAGATGATGATTGTGATGTGCATTTGCCAGTAATGGCTTGAGAAAACAGTAGGAAGTCTTAACTTTTCTTGATCCATAAGCTTTCGCCGGACCCCCTTCCTTAGACGAATCTAATTTGCAAGAATGTCTTAAGAGAGAGACACACACACATAGAAGAAGAAGCAGCAGCAACAAGAAAAAAACAAAAAAATTA
This sequence comes from Pholcus phalangioides, assembly GCF_987345545.1. Lineage (NCBI taxonomy): Eukaryota > Metazoa > Arthropoda > Arachnida > Araneae > Pholcidae > Pholcus > Pholcus phalangioides. The sequence goes on from NW_028301611.1 coordinate 4,309,828, forward strand.
GAATTAAGGTAAGGGGGAAAAGTTAGAAGAGATAGAGGTTAACTTGTCTGACCTTTTCTGCATTGGGTATGGACAACCAATTAAATTGCTTGGAACAGCGACAAATAGGAGGAGCTTAGGGGTAGTGATTGATGGGGCGAGTCATGAAGAGTAGAAATTATTATTTATTTATTTTTATATATATATTTCTTTTTTACCTTGATAGTTAGGGTAAACTTTAGAGCGAATAAAACCCGACTGCACCGCAAGCAATTACCACACAACTGGCCCCACGGCGATATTCAGTCCAGTCCGTCTTTACCAGAAAAAGCCATCTCTTGTTGCCTAACACATAGTTCGTATTTTACCTTTTCTTTCCTCTGTTTCTTGTATCATCATGCTTGAGTGAGGATTCAGAAGGATTCCCATTTTTTTTTTTTTTCCTGAAAGCACAGGTGAGAATCTGAGTGATTAAAGCTTCAGACACAGCAATTATTATATATTGTACGCGTATGGTTGGAGGGTATACGTACGTACGTACGCATACCTTGTTCTGCATGGCATCCTCTCCGTATCAATTGGTGAAGTTTCTTCTTTCCAAATTGACTCAATTTAACAATGAGGACTAAGTAAGGAATGATGACAGGAGTCTGTCTGACCTTGAACGATCTGGTAATTGTTTGATGGACAAAAGAGGGTAATGGTCTTGTCTATAAGTCAGTGGTTTTCGTTTCTTTTTGCAACTTCTGTGCAATCACTTATTTTTTTTTAACTGTTTGGTTGTATTGGGGGGGGGGGGGTTTGGTTTACCGTTGATGTGGTTGCATCTGTGGTTGACTTTTTGACTATGGTCAGTACATAGCTGCCAAGTCTCCGAATTTTCAGGGAGTCTCCCGAATATCTACTCCATCTCCCAAATTGTTCTAATATCTCCCGTATTTCAGCCGTGATTGTAAAAAAACCCTAATTCTAGGGAAAAATTATTCCCAAAGAATATTTTTACTTGGAAAAAAGACACTCTTTCGTTTTTCAATCCTCCGAAATGACGTCACGAGCGCAATGTAAATTGCCACCATTGCGTCAAATGTCATAGTGTTTTATTTTCGGGGGGGAGGGGGGGGGTGGAGATAAAATTCGCCAAACGGCCAGCTTCAATTCGACCTCGTGGCATCCAAAATTGGCGAGATGACTTGTATTTGCTTTGACTTTGACCATATGGCCCGTTGAGTCTGCATGCCCATTTTTTTGTTTTTGGCGTGATTTGATTAGAAAGTAGTAAAGACAGGTAATTTAAGCCAACTGGTTGGCGATGATTGATACCTTAACACTCTTAACACTACTAACTTTTTTGCGTAATGGGAAAATTCCTACATTTTTATTTTCCAAAAAATCGCTTTTATACTAATTTTTATACAGTATTTGGATCTGCGTAAAAACCTTCCAAATTATAATGCTCCAAAGTTGGCAGCTCTGTCAGGTGAAAATAAACGGTCGCCACTCTTGAGAGTGAAGACTGAGCTTTCTTGCTCTAGTCACCACCAATTTTCCAGTTGTCACACTAGAAGCGAAAAAAACATCAAATGAGAAAAAATAATTTTGTGGTTTATGTGTGCCATTTGGCAGTTGAAAAAATGTATTTGGTCCCCCTAAAGAAAGAGCACATTTAGAGTGGGAAATGCTTTGAAAAACATAATATACACAAATTTTAAACCATCAATATCTTTGGAATCACTGTTGGGTAAGATGGCTCCTCCAAAGTTCACTAAGTTTGAGACGATGGGAATGATATATTGTAAAATTATATTGACGATTCCACCAAGCAATGCCGAGATAAAACAAGTACGGAGCAAAGTAAAAACCAATCATCGACGCTAGATCAAGCTCAATGAAAAAAAAAGATGCTCTAGAACAGCGGTTCTCAACCGGTGCTCCGTGGAGCCCTTGGGACTCCGTGTGAACTCTAGGGGCTCCGCGGCCATTTGAGAAAAATGAGGAAAAAAATTAAATTGGAAAAAAAATGATTATAAATATTTTTAAATAATAAAAATAAATCAGTAACTTCGAACAAAATAGCCCAACAGGGGCTCCGCCGTAGAAATTATATACCAGAAAGGGTTCCGCGAGTCAAAAGTGGTTGAGAACCGTTGCTCTAGAACATAGTTTTCCAACCTTTTTGTCCCATCGCCCCCTTCTTCAGAAATGTTTTTTCCAGACCAATAATTCCCAACGTGGGCGTTAACGCCCCCTGGGGAGGTGATGAAATGTTCCGGGGGGAGGGGGGAGCCGGTAGAAGCTACGGGTATAACATAGAATCCTGTTGGTTAGATTGCATTGGGGGGGGGGGGCGATGGGAGAAAAAAAAATTCTAAATAGACCATAGTTTCTCCCAACCACTTTCGTCCCATCGCTCCCCCCCCCCCAAAGCAATCTAACCCATAGGGTCCTATATTATACCCGTAGCTTCCACCGCCCCGTGGTACATTCCATCGCCCCTAAGGAGGGGTTAACGCCCACGTTGGGAATCACTGGTCTAGACCATAGTTTCCCAACCTTTTTTGTCCCATCGCCCCCCAACGCAATCTAACCCATAGAATCCTATGTTATACTCGTAGCTACCGCACTCTGGAACATTCCATCGCCCCCATGGGGTGTTAACGCCTACGTTGGGAATCACTGCTTTAGAAAATAAGGTTTTCATAAAAAAAGCGGGCATCCATATTATCCAAGATAAATTACTGTGTGGCATATTTCAGTTCATGTGCGTACAGGTTGTGCCCTAATGCGGCTCTTCTGAGGCCAAAAGAAATGAAATTTCACGTTTCCGAGTGCAATTCGCTGAGATATTTCAAACATCAGGGAAAAGTTATCAAAGCACAGCATAAACTAACGGAAAACGCTTCTTTCCCTCATTTGCCGTCCTTTCCCAACTTTTTTTTTCTGAATTTCGAATTCAAGTATCTCTCGGCGGGTATTGCACTTGAATACGTGAAACGTTTTTTATTGGCCTCAGGAGAGACAAGAAGACGACTTTTCGATTGGGTGTTTTTGAGGGCAGGGTCAGCAAATAAAGATTTTAGATTTGTTTTTTTATTTTGTTACACACTGTATTTCACTGGTGCAGGGTGATTTTTGAACACATTTTGGTCATTTTTTTTAAAATTAGAACCATGCCTCTACGGCAGGCATCTTCCACCCGTTGCTCGCGAGTACCGCAGCGATCCCTGAAGCACCCAGAGTGTCGGATGCTCGTGACCGATTCCGTGCTCGTGAACACTTGATCAACCTTCGAATTAAATTCCCTGTATAAAAATTGCTTTCTAGGATTGAAATCTTCCTTATTTCATGCATTCGTACGTCGAACTTGCCGGAAAGGGTGCTCTTCTTTTGTTGATGGATACAGGCAGTGCTCGCGACTAGGAAAAAGGTTGAAGACCTCTGCTCTACGACGAACGGTTGATGAAATAAAGGCCACGTTAGGGCTTACACCCTGTATACTTACTGAAATACATGATAGATGATAAGTAGATAAAAAGTAGGGCTAGACGATTTGACGGTGTCAAAAAGTCATGGGATACCTCTTAATATTGCTGCACTTCGCCGGGTAAAAGAAGGTCCCACACGATATTAAGAGGATTCCGTGACTTTTGGCACTTCAGTGTACTTGTTGCTTGTTTTCCTAGAAACTCCTCTCGAATGGTATTTGCAAGGAGATGAGCTGATGCTTCCAAGAATACGAAAAACTACTGTTGTATGTGACGAGTCGATTAATTCAACTAAAATTTTTAACTGCGATTAACAATTGATCGATTAACCGATCCGATTAATTGATCAATCGGACCAGCTCTGATAAAAATATAGATGAGTGGAATTATTTTTCACATTTCCCCCTGGAGGTCTAGTCCCCTTAAGGGAAATTTCTTAACTTTCACCTGTATCAGTATGTTGTAATAAGTTTTGATTTTGTTTCTTAGGTTATCTACCGATCCGGAAGAGACGGTCGCTCAAGTGCAAGGACCCCGTCGTCATGGCTGTCGTACGTCCGAAGCGTTGCTATTGCGGTCCGACTCGAGTCCTAAGACGATCTCGTTGCGAAAAAAGTGAGTTTCGTACGTTGCTCATGCGCCTGCTATAAGTACAGGGTTGCGTATTAAAAGCAATAAAAGTTCCTCACTTCGGAGAGCTCTGAAGTGCGTTCTACTGCTCGGAATGAGATAAAATTTGTAATTCAGGTAATTTTCAAATGATGCGCTTGTCGTGTATTAAACTACAAAGAAATGTTCAAAAATCTGTCAATAGATGACGCTGCAACACATATAAATATTGAATTCACTTACATATACAAATGTTTACTATGTAGCACTATAACTGCTCCCCCCCCCCCCACACCTTCATTTTGAACAATGTGCTCTAGTCGCACAAAACAGTATTCGGCATCATGTTCTGGATATTTCGGTAGATTCACTACGTTCAACTGTTGACAGTATGGTTTTGCGAAATAAATGCAGTGATAATATTTTTGGGGCATGTAAAAGATTGATTTCAGGCATCCATTACTTTAAGTAACATTCCCGACCGGGATATGCAAATTTTTAGTGATTTGTCCAGCCCTGACATAGACTGTGCGTAAAAATCGCGTGAGAATACGTACGTCAGAGCCGGAACTAGAGGGTGGCAAAATTTAGGGCGGGGGGGGGGGCAATTTTAAGTGGGAACAAAGAACATCGTTACAAAATTATTGAATTTTAAAGTTGTTGGGGGGGGGGGGCGGAAAAATTATGTTTTGCCTCTGGTGGCAAAAATCCCAGTTATGGCCCTGAGGTACGTGGCACCAACCGTTTCTCATATCGGGACCAATATTGAATTCCTGTCACGAGATTGCTGCTATCCACCCCTACATTATTCCGAAAAATAAATCTCAGTTAAAGTGAGTGGCTGACAAACTTTTTTCAGAGTGATTACTTTGTCTATGATAAGACCATTTTTTCGCCGGTAAGACCGTAATATCATCGGTAACACATCATTCCTTTGGAGTAATACGAGAAATGTAACCTTTAGAGATGCAGTCAATCTCACTTAAATGGATATCAACGATTCCGGCACATAATATCCTATCAAGCGGGGAATCCTATTATGCGGGGAACAAATTATATTGCAGTTTCATACCATAGTATAGATTTTACATTGAAAAAATATATACTGTATATATATATAATTATATCAATTATCTGAGCAGAAATATATCAGAGCAGAATGTGGACACACCGAGCACAACTCAGGTTTATCGCTATGGTCAGTTTACTACAAAGTGAGTTGTGCCGGAAGTGCGTATCTAGTGTTGTGTCTGATTTTTCAGTGATGGCAGCACGGAAAAATCAGACACAACACTAGATACGCGCTCAGACTGGTTGAGAAACACTGCTCTATGGGCTAAACAAAACAACACAATTATCACATGAAACGGGGAACTCTCTTTAACACACGGAGATCCGGGTTCGAACCCCACAGTGGTGGTCGGCTGAAGTTGGTTTTCTGTGGTTCCCAACTTCAAGGCGCAAATGCGAGCCGATCTCCCCGTTAAAAAGTCTCGCCACAGAGAGCAACAGTCCTACAACGATAAATCATTCAATCATAACACTTCACTCAAAGTTAGAAAAAAACTGGTGGCAGATGGCAGCACTACACATAACAAGCATTACACAGAAACAAACTTTACGTCAGGTTGCACTACACGTACACGCACATTCCCGCATGTACCGATCCGTTGGGGGTTCCGCGGAGGGGGAGGGGGTGTGGGCGGGGTGCATGTGTGGTGTATCAGTAGTAGGTAGGGCCTCCAAAAAATGGCTCGGGGATCCATGATGTTCTTAAGTCAGCCACCTCGTTGGGCAATTTGCCTGTTGTGGCGTTGTATTTGTATCTATAAGGCCGGGATTACACTACAAAATTTTGATAAAAGATCTTTTATAAAACTGGAAAAATTCATTGAATTAGCGCATTGGTTACATTCGAGAAACGAGGTTGAATTTTTCGAGTTTTATCAAAAAAAAGAGCTTTTACAAAACCTTTATAGTGTAATCCCGGCCTAAGAGAAATGTTGGTGCTGGACGATTTTATCCGCATTCAAGCGAGGTATCAGATTATCCGTTACCCGATTAATCGGGGCCGACTGTACATACAAAATTAGAGGACGTCTTCTCAGTCGTCAATCAAATTATACGGGCACGAGGAAATGATGAACCCCACGAAGAGAATTACGTGAGTTGCAGATACAATGTATTTTAGTTTTGGAACAGAAAAGCGACAGTGTGGCAAGATATCGGGCCGCGGGATCAGCTGGAGGACATCAAACGCACGATGGTATCTTTAAGCACGTAGATAGGGTTCGCTGCCATGCGGGTCGATAGAAAACAAAAAAAAAAACGCTTTACGACTTCCCGACGGATGTCGTTTTCCCCCAGCTGCTTGCCGAGCCCGCATGGAGATGACCCGCAATCGTACGAAATTCAAGAATCGACCAGGTCGTTGATCGTCAGGAGATGAAGGAAGGGCAAGGGCCGCTGCGGAAATAGTACCGGGGACCAGAGACGTCTTACTAATTCCGTGGGTCCCGTAGGTTTTGGGATGGAATTTACTGCACTTTTTTAGTTTGGATGATCTCTCCACTTTTAAAAGGGATACTTTCCACTAAGCATCCGTTTCTTAATGGAATACTACAGTCGAATCCCGTTTCTACGAATACCGTTATAGCGAAAATCTCGTTTTAATGAACACTTTTCTAATCCCTCAAATAAGTTTACATAGGAACAATGTAAGCAACCTGAAATTCCTTTATAACGAAATTTCGTTATAACGAAGTGATTTCTCCGGTCTCTTGGAGTTCGTTGTAACGGGATTCGACTGTATAAATTCAACGGAGTTTTTGTAACGATAAATTATCGTTAATACTAATTAATTATGACATAAAAAAAGCGAAATATTTAATCAAAGGAGGAGATCACGCGGGGGGGGGGCGGGATTTTGTGCGAATCGGTTAAAGATAATCACCCACTACAGTAAGAACTGCAGCCCCGACCGTAGGAAGCAGCATAACAGGGGCCCTAGATCTTGCTTTTCCCTACAGCCTGTGGCTCCCCCTCCACCTTACGTTGTCTTACCCTCCCTTACCCACTTCACTGACTTAATGAAAATTGAGAATTCCAGAATTGATGAAAATTCAGAATTTACGTAGAAAATAATTCCAGAAGTAATGAAAGAAATTATTCAAGAAGTAATGAAAGAAATTATTCAAGAAGTAATGAAAGAAATTATTCAAGAAGTAATGAAAGAAATTATTCAAGAAGTAATGAAAGAAATTATTCAAGAAGTAATGAAAGAAATTATTCAAGAAGTAATGAAAGAAATTATTCAAGAAGTAATGAAAGAAATTATTCAAGAAGTAATGAAAGAAATTATTCAAGAAGTAATGAAAGAAATATTTCCAGAAGTAATGAAAGAAATATTTTGCAAAAGTAATGAAAGAGATATTTCCAAAATAATGAAAGAAATAATTCCAGAAGTAATGAAAAAAATAGTCGAATCCCGTATTAACGAATAGTTATAGCGAAAATCTCGTTTTTTAACGAACCCTTTTTCTAATCCCCCAGGTAACTTTACATAGGAACAATGCAAAAAAGCTGGAATTCCTTTATAACGAAAACTCGTCATAACGAAGTGCTTTCTCCGGTCTCTTGGGAGTTCGTTATAACGGGATTCGACTGTAATTCCTGAAGAGCGACGATGAAAGAAATAATTTTCAGAATTTCGATGAAAAAGTCAGAAAATTCCAGAACGGCTAAAAGTTCAGAATTCATGAGAGAAATTATTAATATCGTAAGTGCGAGGTCCCATCAAAACTCAGGACCCCGCGGCGCGACCGCACCTCTTGCACACGCCCCACGACAACCACAGTGATGTCACCAGATTTGTGCTGGACGGGGGGGGGGGGGGCGGCCTAGTCCCGTCACGGTATTTTTAATGGATAACTGTCCCAGAAGAAAACACCAGTGTTAAAAGCGAAGATGAATCGCTGTAATGGAGACAGAGACACCAAAGAGTGGGAGAGGATAAGAAAGAAAAAAAGACAAGAAATTGACAAGCACAACGAGAGAAAGCCAGAGAGAGAGAGAGAGCCAGAGATAGCCTGGTTTCTTGGTGGGTGGCCTAGTCGAGCCACGTGTAAAATCACCGCCCACCGGCTCTTTCCTTCTCTTCTTGTAAAAAAAGGGCCTAGTTCGTAGGTTCAAACTCATGCCGGAGAAAAGAAAATTGCGATTTTTTTCTCTCTCTCCCTCTTATATATGTATGTAAAAGGAGGATAGGCACACCATATTTCTTAAGGTCCTCCAGAGACTGGTGAGGTAGCGCGAGAGAGAGAGAGAGAGGTTCTTAATGACATCAGGAGGGGGGGGTACTGTGGGTTCGGAAACCCCCTTTCCCCTCCCCCCCCCCCTTCTTTTTTTTTTCTCGGGTACCCGCCGCAACCAGTCGAGTTATTAAAGGCGCAGACCTGGAACATGTTTTATTATCGCTGAAACCGTTGAGGACGTTTAGCCAAAGACGTAACGTGATATACGGGGGGGGGGGGGGGGGGATATAGGGGGGGGGACATGAACAACATGGCGCAACGACTGCGACGGTTTTGAGAGACGATGGCACATGACCGTGTGTTTGGTTACGGGTTTTTAAACCTTCCCCATGTTGTTGTACACTATATATATATATATATATATAGATGGCTCTCTTTCCCCCCCCCCCCCTCCTACGACGTGCACCGTTAATGTTAAGGGGGTCATTCAGGTATTACGTCCGCATCGATGGGTAGGAGGGGGGGGGATGGTTTCGGGTTCTTAATGGCCGGTAGTGGAGGGGGGGGGGGCGTTTGAACGGTGCTTGCGTCACACATCAACCACCATTTATAAAATGTGAGATTTCGCTAGTGTTTGTGGGCACCTGAACTAGCATTTATCACCTATGGATAAGTCCTCTACAGAGCCCCTTTAAATGGTCCGCGGATCCTTCGAGCAGGGCCGGCCGTCTTAAGAGCATCATGGGACCCCCGGGCCAAGTGGTTTTTCCGAGGCCCTACCTGGTAAATTATGGTAAATTATTTCAACTGGGTCTCATTTTTACGAGGCCTCCCTCTCTTCCCTTGAGGCCCCCGGGCCGTGCGTCAAGACGGCACTGCCTTCAAGTCTTCTGGAAATGTGTCTGGATCTGGGAATGTGCCGCGGGTTACTTGAGTAATGTAAAACTGCACTGGGAGCCGCTTAAATGCTCTAAAACTGCGCCACACGTTACTCAAGGCAGGGCCGGAACTGGGGGGAGGACAACTGCCCAGCTTGGCAAAATTTAGGAGAGGGCAATTTTAGGTGGGAACAAAGAGCACCGTGTTATAAAATTATCGAGTTTTAAAGTTGGGTGTGTGTGTGGGGGGGGGGGGGGCGGGAAAATAATGTTTGCCCTGGGCGGCAACAATCCCAGTTACGGCCCTGCTCAAGGGATCTCTAAATGTGGCACGGACCGCTTAAGTGTTCTGGAACTGTTTCGAGTCACTTAAGTGATATGTGAATGTGCCACGGGACTATTTGAGAGTGATCTGAAAACGCGTAACGGGCCATTTGAGCGATCTTTAAATGTCCGCGCAGTTGATTTTTACAAAATTAAGGTTTAAGGTGGTGGGACCACATCGGTTAACCTTGAGAGCCACATTTGGTCCATGGGCTATGGGTTTAGCATGTATGGCTTAGAGGGTGGTTCGCCCCTAGCACGTTTCGTCCTCGGTACATTTCACCCTCGGAAATTTCGCCCTTGACATTTCTCCTTACCTGACCGCATGAGTGACCAAGCGAGTGGGTGAGTGAGTGACGACCGATAAGACCACGCGCGTCCCGCCTTACATCTTTTACAGATTTCAAGGCGTTCCCAAGGGATGGACGCATCTAGCGTTTGTCAGTCGTATGAGTGACCAAGCGAGTGACCGTATAAGTGATCAAGTGAGTTGGACATTTAAACCCTGACATTTCGCCTGCACTGACGGTTCGAGTAACCAAGTGAGAGGGTGAGTAATCATGTTAGGGCCGTAAGATTTTTGCCGCCCCCACAACTTTGACAATTCTATAATTTTGTAACGGTGTTCTTTTTTCCCACCTAAAAAAACCTGCCGTCCCCTAAATTTTTCCGCCCAGGGCAGTTGCCTCCCCCCATCCCCCTCTAGTTACGGTCCTGATGGTAGCGACCGATAAGACCCTTACATCTTCAAACAGATTGCGAGGCCAAGTGAGTGATCAAGCGAGTTGGACATTTACCCCTGACATTTTGCCTGTCCTGATCGTATAAGTGACCAGGTGAGTGACCAAGTAAGTGACTGTATGAGCAGGGCCGCAACTAGGGGGTGCAGGCGGGTCTCGTGCCCCGGGCGCAAATTTCATTCTGAAACCTCTCCTTCAACATTGCAAGGGGGCGTCAAAATGTGCGCTTGCCCCGGATGACCAAGCACCTAGTTGCGGCCCTGTGTATGAGTGAACAAGCTCATGACCGTATGTGTGACCAAGTGAGTTGGACATTTAACCCTGACATTTCGCCTGTCCTGACCGTATGAGTGACCAAGAAGTGGCGGTTGTACAATCACTCATACGGTTATGCACTTGGTCATTCACATGGTCACTCATTGGATCATTCACATGGTCACTCATACGGTCATTCATACAGTTACACACTCATACAGTCAATCTTCCATTCGCTTGGTCATTTCATGCATTGTAACTTGCACACTCATACAGTCAGTCACTCATACGGTAAGGGAGGAGAAACTTCCGGATCCCGGTCAGAGCGACCAATACTTGACCTGTTTTTGAACCGTCTTATGTTGTAGATATAGCTTTCTTTTGAATTCTCTCATCCAACGTGCAATAACAGAGTTACACAACCAGACCTGCCAACTCTCCGGATTTGGGCGGGAAACTCCGGATTTGTTAAAAATTTCTCCGAATTTTGGCAGAAAATTCGATTTTACGCGAGTTTTCACGTTGTCGTGACGTCAGCGACTGCCGTCGTCGTTAGGGAAAACACCCGTAGAGGGCAGCAGTGGTCGTTTCCATCGAGCAGCCGCAAAAAAAAAAAAGTCTTGGTGACCGCATTTATAAGCAACTGACAAAGACGTGACTTTGTTTACGTAGTGTTTATCGGTAGTCATTTATCAGGGGGAAGCCCTTGATTGGCGAAATTCCTGTATAATCGTTATTGTATCCCATTAACAGCCGTGCGGTATAAACACAAGTTTTTTTCGTCTGCAGCTTTGTATTTTGAAGTTTTTTAAATTGTTTCCTCCGTCCGGATTTGCTGACTTTTGATGACAAAGGGGGGGGGGGAGTGTGACGGTTGCTTACGTCATCAACCACCCCTTTTTAAAGATATGAAATATTCTAAGCTGCTGACGGGAGGGGGGGAGGTAAAAAACGGTTGAAAACCCATGATGAAGGAGATGTAGATCTAAAATTTAAGTATTATTTGGTCTGGCGCTCTGTATCACTTGTTCACGGTCACGGTCTATTTTTGTTCAAAAAAATTCTTTCGTTCGACGAACTCGCAAAATATCCCACTCTTGGGAAAATTTTGGTCAATTTTTCCCACGAATATGGGGAAATTTCCCATGAGTCACCATCACTGCCGATCACCCACCCAACGGACAGTCCCAGACCTGCCACAGCTTCCCAACGGACAGATTCACGGCCGCTTAATAACACCCGATATTCAGTGAAGTTCGTTACCAGCGACGGTTGCTTCAGGAAACAAAACCCAACGGACCATAAAAATAAGGAACAAACAAACAAACAAACAAAAACGTTACCATCTCCCCCATTGTCTTAAGTTTGCCCCTCTATATCATAATTAATTTTCTCTCCGTGTCCCAATGCGGACAATAGAGGGCGTTTCAGACGCTCAAAAGCAGAACAGCCGAAGACCCGTTGTTCATTAAAGTCATCAGGGGGGGGGGGGGGTTGAAAGTGTTATGTATACAGAGAAAGAGAGAAATAGAATTGGTAACATTAAAAAGGAAGGCAACATCTTCCAAGGTCGTTGCAGCCATCATAACATCATCATGTAAACGAGCATCGGGGAGTCGTTAGAAAGAACCGTTGGGGAGGATGGGCCCTGATTACACATACGCACACCCTACCCTACTTACATTGCGTACGTTTTATTTCTACCGTTCTATGACAGCAGGGAGAATGGGATAAAATAATGATAATAATAAAGGGAGGAGGAAGATTATGATGCGCCGATGTGTTTATAGACGACATATATCGTCGTGACGGCAACGGTCATGTTTGTGTTTTGTTTTTTTTTTAAATGCTGAAATATAAAAGAATTATTGAAACCGCGCCCTCTGATGGTCAGTGTGAGAGGCTTTACATTTTTTTTATTTCAAATGATGGTGACAATGGATTCGATAACCTTCCGGTGATGACGCTTCATGAGAGAAGGGAGGAAAATAATGAAAGTTGTGTGTATTTTTTTCATCTGAGAACTTGGTGTCGCGTTCATGATGGCAACCGATGGTAGAATTTGATAAAATTGATGTTCAATGAACAAAATTCGATAAACTTTGTGGTGGCAACAATCAATATTATTATATAATTCGATAAAATTCATGATGGCAATCAATGTTGGAATTCGACAAAATTCATGATGGCAATGATTTTTGGAGTTCAATAAATGTCATGATGACATTTCATACATCAACTTTTGGGACGAAATTTCATGAGAGAAATCCGATAACCATATAATATTGTTTCATGTGAAAATTTGATTTCATGATAGCAAATTGATAATATTCATTATGACATTTTCACATGGGTGTTTCCATAATATTCACTAAGACACTGCATGTTCAATGCCATTCACGACGACATTTTATCTGACGATTTGATAATACTCATGATGGAGGTTTTTTTTTTTTGTGGCAGTTAAATAACACTCATGATACGAAAATTCAATCACATTCATGATACGAGAATTCGATCACATTCATGATACAAGAATTTGCTTGCATTCATAATGTAAAACTGGTACGACTATATTAATGATAGTATTCACATGCGAGAATTGTCAAATAGCGTGCACATGTGAGAATAGTTAGATAATATTCATCATGTGGAGAGTAGTTAGATAATATTCATCATGTGGAGAGTAGTTAGATAACATTCACATGTGAGAATTCGGTTTCATTCATTGATGTATCACACTGTAAATGCAATTCGATCACATTCATGGTGTGAGAATTCGGTTTCATTCATTGATGTACCACACTGTAAATGCAATTCGATCACATTCATGGTGTGAGAATTCAATTGCATTCATCATGTAACGATTCGATAACATTCATCATGTAACAATTCGATAACATTCATCATGTAGCACATTTCGAGAACATTCATCATGTAACAATTCGATAACATTCATCATGTAACAATTCGATAACATTCATCATGTAACAATTCGATAACATTCATCATGTAACAATTCGATAACATTCATCATGTAACAATTCGATAACATTCATCATGTAACAATTCGATAACATTCATCATGTAACAATTCGATAACATTCATCATGCAAGAATTCGGCAGCATTCAAGATTTCATAACCTGAACAAATTCATTACAGTACGATCACTTTCATCATATGCGAGAATTCGATAACTTCCATTATGTGAGAATTCGATAACATTCATGATTGAGAATAGTTCGGTAATATTCATGATGTAAGAATTCGGTACCATTCATGATGTGTAAGAATTCGATAACATTCATGAGATTAGAATTCGATAGCATTCATGAGATTAGAATTCGATAGCATTCATGAGATTAGAATTCGATAGCATTCATGAGATTAGAATTCGATAGCATTCATGAGATTAGAATTCGATAGCATTCATGAGATTAGAATTCGATAGCATTCATGAGATTAGAATTCGATAGCATTCATGAGATTAGAATTCGATAACATTCATGAGATTAGAACATTCATGGTTAAATTTCATGAGAGAATTTAGCAACATTTATGTGGCTACATTCAATTTTTCTAACTTGATTATATTGAGGAATTCTCACGATTTTGTTTCATGTAAAAGAAAATCTCATTCTCATATTTCTTTCTTTCTTAGGACATGTCGAGAAGAGACGCTAATGAGAGCCCTCAATCGAACACTCTTTTTTACATGGAATGCAAGTTGGCATCAACATGGGTCGGCAGACATTTCAAGATTCACGTCACATTCATTATTTGGAGACGAAGCGCATTTTATTATTTCGGAAGCATTTATTTTTCATGTTTTTTTAAAGCTCATTTTTAGTGTCGTTTCTATTCACTATTGGTTTCGAAGTCAAACGTGTTGTTTCATTAGTCATTAAAACGAATAGTTACTATGAGTTGTTAATTAAGTTGTTTCGGAATTTTATAACCAGAGCTTTGTTTTAGTGAAGAAGATTTTGAATAAATGGATTTTATGCGTTGCAAAATGTTTTATTTTATTTTATTTTTGTTGTTATCCTTGGACCAGGGGTTCTTAACCTTTTGTGCCAAAAGATGCCCGCACAAACACATTTACGGAATAATATTCAGCATAATGATAACGCGAAAACAATAAGTCATTTGTTTTCTCATCCAACACTGAATCCCTGAAACCTCTTCAAGAACCCCTCAAGAGTTAAGACGTTTTAATGAATTTCAAAATATTCATGATGGACTTGGTGACATTTATGATGTAAGAGTTCGTTCACATTCATGATTAATTTGGTAACATTCATGATTAATTTGATAACATTCATGATTAATTTGATAACATTCATAATGTAAGAATTCGATCACATTCATGATGAATTCATTAACGTTTATGAATTAAGAATTCAATCGTATTCATGATGAATTTGGTAACATTCATGACGCGAGTTCGTTCACATTCATGATTAATTTGATAACATTCATGATTAATTTGATAACATTCATGATTAATTTGATAACATTCATGATTAATTTGGTAACATTCATGATGTAAGAATTCGATCACATTCATGATGAATTCAGTAACGTTTATGAATTAAGAATTCAATCGTATTCATGATGAATTTGGTAACATTCATGACGCGAGTTCGTTCACATTCATGATGAATTTGGTAACATTCATGACGCGAGTTCGTTCACATTCATGATTAATTTGATAACATTCATGATTAATTTGATAACATTCATGATTAATTTGATAACATTCATGATTAATTTGATAACATTCATGATTAATTTGATAACATTCATGATTAATTTGGTAACATTCATAATGTAAGAATTCGATCACATTCATGATGAATTCAGTAACGTTTATGAATTAAGAATTCAATCGTATTCATGATGAATTTGGTAACATTCATGACGCGAGTTCGTTCACATTCATGATTAATTTGATAACATTCATGATTAATTTGATAACATTCATGATTAATTTGATAACATTCATGATTAATTTGATAACATTCATGATTAATTTGATAACATTCATGATTAATTTGATAACATTCATGATTAATTTGATAACATTCATGATGTAAGAATTCGATCACATTCATGATGAATTCAGTAACGTTTATGAATTAAGCATCAAATCATATTCATTAAGTGGTTCTTGAGCCCTAGTCAAGAGAACCGCTGCATTCGACGACGCAATGTACGCTCGTTATAAAGACTCCCTCCATCCTCCCGTAGAAAACGGATGTTATATCGGGTGGTCGTTATATCAGGCAACTGCTCCTTGCGACAAACTTTAGGAGAGAAGTCAAATTTATGGAGAGAACAAAAAAATGTCGTAATAAAATTATCGAATTTTACAGTGGTGGTGTGGGCAGCTAAGTCATGTCCCGCCCAAAAAAATCCTAATTACGGCCCTGGTCGTTAAATCGAAAGGCAAACATGTATGATAGTCGTTATTTGAAAACATGGGACTTTTCCTACCGGTCGTTATAACGAGCGTCGACTGTATTTACAAATCGTTAACAAATTTCGGAAGCAGCACTAAACTATCTCGATTGACAAGTGGTGGAATTTGCTAAAGCTCCCAGAATCAATGGGGGGAGGGGGGAATTACCGAAAATTGAGCAATATATATTCACTGATTAACCCATGGCCAGCGGGCCAAATGTGACCCTCGGAGTCATCTGATATGGCCCGCGACCTCAAACTTAATTTTGTAAAAATGAACTAAGTGGCACATACATCTATCTATCTACTAGCGCATTTAAATGACCCGCGACACATTTACAGATCACTTAACCAACACCATCTATAGCAGAAGGCTTCCCCGCGAAGCTGGTGGCATCAGCGAAGAAGGTCTTCTCACCTATAGCCATTAGATGTAGCAGGCCGACGCATGCGCCATCTTCACCCTTTTTCGTCGTAAATCCAATGGCTATATAAGTGAGATTTGGATCAAGTGAAATTCTCATGCTGGTGGGCTGCACGCCAGGCACCAGCGGGTTTTACTTCGGCTTAATGTGAATTGAATTTCTCACGCTGATGGGTCAAGGAGAGACGAGCTTGAGGAAATGTCATTTTGGATAGCATGCCTAGGGCTTGGGCGGCCTTGTTTCTGACATAGTCAGTCTGCGGACCAAAAGTCATTGGCCGGTCCAGAATAAAGCCTAAATATTTTACTTTTCTCACTGGTTCCACGGCCACTCCACCGATATAGATGAGAGCGTTTCCTGGGTCCGTTTTTCTTGTGAACCAAATAAATTGGCACTTGCTGTGGTTCAGCTGAATGGCGTTGCTGCCACGCCAATTTTCACTGATTTCCTATGATTGGTGAGTATGATGGCATCGTCAGCAAAAAATGCTATGATTCCTACCAGAGGTGCAGGAATGTCGTTAATATAAAGTAAGAAGTGCTGAGGGCCTAAACAGGATCCTTGCGGAACTAGGCTCTCACTGGGTGCACGTTTGATAATGTTTTTCCAATTTTGACTCTCAAAGTTCTTTCTGAAAGATAGCTATGGAAGAATAATATAAAATGCTCCGGGAAGCCCATGTCGATAAGTTTGACCAGTAGTGTACCATGTTTAGTCTTGTTGGATGCCTTACTTATGTCAAGACATGCTGCACAGACGCAATCTTTGTAGTTAAATGAGCCAATTATGTCACTCTGGGCAGTTGGGTTACACAGGAGTGCCCTCGGCGGAAGCCATATTGCTCAGGTCGGATGATGTTATGTTGATTAAGATAGTTATCAAGTCGTGTTTTATAGTCCTATATAGCCTACACTCAAATAATTTAGATATGCAAGAGAGAAGGCTGATGGGTCTATAACTATTTGCAATGAGAGGATCAGTATCCATTTTATGAATTGGTTTTATAATAATAGAAAGCTTCCAGATGCGTGGAAAATAGTTGATTCGCAGCATGCTGTTGAAGAGATTTGTCAGAGTAGAGATAAGGAGGTAAGTTTTTGATAGCATAATTGGAGATTTCGTCATGGCCATAAGTGTCTTAACCTCATCCGAGGTGGTTAGCTCAGCTTCACTAAATCCACATAGAGCCGGTCTTGGTGTGCTCAGGAAATCTTGAAGTTTCCTCTGATGTTCAAGTTCGATGATAGATGGTTGATTAGAGTTCGGTGAGAACTACTCCTCATAGTTGTTGGCCAGCACTTCGGCTATTTCACTTTCGGAGAAGACAAATTCATTCCTATGGTTCTGATCTTGCAGTTGCTCCAAAGTGATCCATCGGCTGCTGTGGCGTCTTCTATAAAGTTGGAAAATCGTTCGTTGACGTAGGCCGAGGTCTCTTTTCGTATTTCTTTCTCCAGTCTGTTAGGAGCTACTTTGTCCATTCGCCTCCTGTGATGTTGCCACATAATTTTATCAATTTTAATTCTCGGTTAATTTTAAGTATAAAATATTTCATTAAATTTTCTTAAATTAATTATCAAATGTTATTTTTTGAATTTAAAATAAATTGATTCGATAAAAAAAAAAGCTCAAAATAAATAAAACAAATTGTATGCAATGATTAGGGATGCGTAAATTTCGTATTTACGAAATAACCGCGATAAATGCGAAATTTGCAAATTTTGACGAATAAATGCAAAAATATGAATTTTTCCTACTTTTCTGCGAAATCTCGATAATTAAAATTTTATTGTTAATTCTTCCGTGTGTTTCCAAACTATAATTGACAGCTTAAAAGAATACGAAAATAAAGGATCTAGTATCAGACTCCGCGCGTTACATGACACTGCGTGCTATCAAATTATTAAAAACACTTCTTGGTGACAACATTTTGCACTAACCAATGCTGGACGCATAAAGTGAATCTTGTGGGTGACGCATGCATTAAAGAATTCAAAGAATTTAATTCTGGTGTGACCAAGACGAAGATAACTTTTTTTGCACTCAAGAAAAATGAAGAGTGCTATTTAAGCTATTTAAGCTACCAAATAGATAAAAAGTATCACTGTATTAAGTAGGCTATTACTGGCAGCAACATTCTTCTCGACGCCTGTAGTAACCAGGCAGAATTCGTGGTTCAAAGGTGTCATTCATCTGAGCGAATATCATATATTGCTGCTTTTCTCAATAAATATGAAGAGTCCAGCCCACGTTTCTTAGAAATAAGGGGTCGTTCAAGTATTACGTCATCATCGATGGGGGAGGGAGGGGGGGGGGTTTGGATAATGCTCACGTCATCGACCACCCTTTATGAAAATATGAGTTAGGATTCAGAGAGGCAGAGCTGATGACGAAATTTTGCTGACAAGAGGGGGGTCAGCGTTTTGCTGACATTTGCTGACAAGGGGGGGGGAGGAGGGGGTCGAAAATGGCTAAAAATTTGCTTACGTAATACTTGAACGGTCCCTTAGTTTTGGCAATGGAATTCTAGCTCTTAAAATACGGGTTCAGTTGACTTTCGTTTCCGAGTTTTGAAGGAAAATCATGCTAATCGACAATTTGAAAGGATCAAACTTTCCATTCGCGCATGTTTTATGGAGCAAGTTAGTAGATTTGAAATTTTTTGGGCTCAAATTTCAAGGGTATTTTTACGAAAAAACATTGACAAATGAGTGCAGTAGAGCAGGGCCGTCTTAAGAGCATTAGGGGCCCCCGGGCCAAATGATTTTCTGAGGCCCTACCAGGCAAATTTTCGAAAATCTCAAACAAATCCGATTTTTGTAAGGCCACCGGGCCGTGCCCGGGTGGGCCCATGCGTTAAGACGGCACTGCAGTAGAGTCTCGCTTATCCAACATAAACGGGCCGGCAGAACGTCGGGCAATACGTTACAGAATATTTTGGATTTAAATACAGTACTTCAAAAAGTTCAGTCCTGTGATGATTTAAAAACATTTACATAGCTGCCAAGTCTCCCGAATTTTAGCTTCATCGCTCGACCTCCCGAAAAGTTCTTAAATCTTCGGAATTTTTACGAAAATCACAAAAATCCCTAATTGTCCCTAAAAATGACCTACTTCATTAAAAAAAATCCCCGCTTATGAAAACAGTCCCTAAGGAATTTCTTGTGGGGCATGAAGCCCGTTTTTTTGTTCCCTGTCGAAATGACGTCACACGTCGTAAATGGGGAAATACCCTTTTTAAGGAAGTTTTACAAACCCTCTGATGGTAACAAGAAAGTTGTTTGTCTTATCGTGCAGGGAAATGGCTTAGCAGCCAATAGTCCTGGATAATAATCGAAGATTCTAGTGACACGCATGTGGTCAAAATTCCTTTTGTTGAAGTTACGTACGTGCGATATAACAAAGCATGAATAATGATAAGCAAAAACATATTTAATCAATTTTAAAGATACTTATTCCGAAGAATTTCCTTTCATCAAACATTCCAGAAGACATAACATATAACGGACATAAACATCGGTCATGGAAAGACTGCCATCATCAGTCGTGAAATGAAAAAAAAACCATCAAGCAAGTGTCACAAAAAGTCAGTGTTCTTCTAAAATTGACGGTTTTTCCCTTCACCTTCCGATGATTTTGGGGTCATTCGCGCCGAATGTTTGTTCACAGCGTTTCTGATTGAACACAATATTTATTTTTACATCATTGAAGTTTTGGCCTCCAATTTCACTTGTTTTTTGAGTAGGGATTTTATTTCCTGCGCTTTAACTTTTATGTTTGGAAAATCCCTATTTTATTTGGAAAAATCCCTATTGTATTTGGTAGGGAGTGGTTTAAGCATAAAATACGGGTTTGCGCGAAAATCTCCCGAATTTTCATTTTCAAAAGTTGGCAGCTATGCATTTATGATCGTAGTCTGCTTTCCTGACGAGTGCCGTTTCTTCTCGCTGCCAAATCTTGCCATCTTTGCAGCATCATTATGTCGATTCCTGCAGCTTCTTTTTGTTGCTCAATGCATTTAATTGCAGTTTCTAGAGCCTTGATTTTTTTTTTTTTTTTTTTTTTTTTTGCGGTGGGACGTCCGATAATACGGAAGGTCGGATAAACGGGACTGTACTGTATGTTGGAATTGACGAACGGCATAGTATTCTGCTGAAGACACAGCTGCAGAAAAAGAGTTAAAATAAATTGACTTCACACATGACTTTCAACTAGTGCCGTCTTAATGCATGGGTCCGACCGAGCACGGCCCAGAAACCTTAAGCGCCGTTTTCAAGTACTACGTAAGCAAATTTTTAGACATTTTTGACCCCCCTCCCCCCCCCCCCCCTTGTCAGCAAAATTTCGCATCAGCTCTGCCCCTCTGAAACCTAACGCATATTGGTGGGATCATCAGAGATGTACACGGGGGGGGGGGGGCATAGGGGGGTTCTCTCGTGCCCCTTTCCAGGATCAAAAATTTGTTTTTTTAATGCAAAAAAATTTTTTTTTTTAAATTGAAATTTCGGAAGACAATACCTTTATGTATATTATTATAATCAATTTATTACTTTCAATGTTATTTGAGGGCTATGAACGCAAAATTTATCTTTAATAAATTCATTGCGACCCACCCTCTAAGCCATACAATGATAAATCACATAAAGTTCCTTGGCCCGCGGACCAAATATGGCCCTGGGGGTTACTTGATGCGGCCTGCCCTCTTCAATCCTAATTTTGTAAAAATTAACTAAACGGCACATTTCCAGATCACTTGGATCCGCGAAACATTTAGAGATCACTAAAGTGGCTCTGTAGGGCACTTATCAATAGGAGGGATGTTACTTCGATTACCCACAAACTTTCGAAAGGTTTTTCTCGTTTTTGGCGCACCGAGTAAGATGCCATTAAGAATATT
The DNA here is from genome assembly GCF_987345545.1 of Pholcus phalangioides. NCBI lineage: Eukaryota > Metazoa > Arthropoda > Arachnida > Araneae > Pholcidae > Pholcus > Pholcus phalangioides. The sequence goes on from NW_028301611.1 coordinate 4,331,138, forward strand.
TCATATTTTTATAAAGGGTGGTTGATGACGTAAGCATTATCCAAACCCCCTTTCCCCCCCTTGTCATCAAAAGTCAGCAAATCGGAAAACACCTTTCCCCCCCCCCCCTCCCCATCGATGATGACGTAATACTTGAACGGCCCCTTAAGTGCAGAGGAGCCCCATGAAAATGAGATCTGGTTCAAATTATTGAGAGTAAGCATTTCTAGCAAGGCAGGAGGGAGGGGCCTCAGAAAAATCATTTTAGCCGAGGGCCTATGATTTTTTTTGCGAAATATCGGATTTTTTTTTAGCAAAATGTACGTATTCCTAGCAATGACGTATTCAGAGTTTAGTTGGGGGCGCGGTAGCCCGGTCGATAAGATGCTCGCCTAAAGTACCAAAGGATGTTTAGAGGTGTCGCGAGTTCGATACCCAGTTCGTCCTTGTCAGAAAACTTTCCTGACACAGGGGTACAATAAAAAACGGCGACTTGACCGCAGCAAAAGTTGCTGCCTGCGGGGAGTCCCCCATCGAGGGGTTAGCGCACCAACCCCTCGACGATTATAAAAAAAAACAAGCCTGCCGTTCGGAATCGGCAATAAATTGTAGGTCCCGGTCTAATTAACCCTCGTGTGCAGAAAATGACCGTGGTGCAACAAAAATGATCAAAGAGTTTAGTTTCAAAATAGTCAGTTGGTGCTGATTCCAGCGATATTAGTTTATCCTGGTAAGAGTCAATGAAAAACAAAAGATGTGATAGTTTGGTTCGTAGGGGGAAGTGTTTTTAAATATTCTTTTCTCCCAGGAAACGATGTCTTCTGAAGGCTGAATTGCTTGCCCACCCCCACTAGTTGCGGCCCTTCCTACAAGAGTAGGCAGGAGTGAAACGACTGCAACTAGATGCTTAGTCAGCCGGGGCAAAGACGCATTTTGGTGCCCACCCCCCTTATCCCACGCCCGGGTCGCAAGACACGGTGCTCCCGAGGGCCACATCGAATACGGGACGATAATTACAATTTTTTCTGTATTTTCCCACATTATAAACTTAATACAGGGGAGGCATGAAAAGTTCGGCCTGGAGGCGTACCAGAGATCGCAACCCAGGAGCCATGCTGTAGGATATGGGATCCATGGTTTTTATAAATTCGTTACAGGATAATCAATATACTGCAAAAAAATCTGACACAGCGGCCCTGCTTGTGGAGGGGCCTGATGCACCAATATGCATTAAGAACAGGGGTGACTCGAGAAGATATTTGTACTTGTGCGGAACTTACTTTTGGTGTCTTCTGCCCACGTTCTTTTTTTGTCGACGAAGCTTCTCACTTTTTCCACTCGAATTTCGCGCTCCTCTTAGAGCAGTGCCCAAGTACGGATACAGACAGGGGGCGATCGCCCCTCCCAAGAGCCAAATAATACGGGAGAAATTTGTCTGTCCCGTGAAATACGGATGATCCAATGCACCAACACAGGAAGTCGCTTCTCCGACACATCGCCCTGGATCCACCTGCCTTTACTCCATTTGAAGCTGAAGATGTCTGTCACAGCATTATTCGCAGCTAAAGATATATGTCTCGGCTTCATTAACAGCTGAAGATACCTGCTTTCGTTCCATTCGCAGCTTAAGACCTCTGCATAGGCTCTATTCGCCGCTGAATATCTCTGTCTCGGCTTTATTCGTAGCTGAAGATGACTGTACCTCCGCTCCATTCGGAGCTGAATATTTCTGCCTCCACTTATTTAGCAGTTTAAGATGTCTGTCTCAGCTTCTGTCCCAGCTGAATATTTCTGAAGATATTCACCTCTGCTCCATTCGCAGCAGCTGAAGATGTCTGCCTTTGCTCAGGAACGGATCCAGGGATGGGGGTGATTGGTAAGAACAGAATAATATTGGAAAATTTTCCTGTCCCGTGAAATACGGGACGATCCAACGAACTTACACAATTCGCTTCTCCCGACACATCGACCTGGATCCACACCTGGCGGTGCCCCATACAGCCGCGCAGGTTGCACGGCCAAAGAACCGTCCCTAGTTAAGAACACCGATTATGGTTTCATTTCTGAATTGTTGCCTACTCTGTTTCAACATTACAAGAGGGTGCCAAAATGCTTGTTCGACAGAGCTGACCAAACTTCTAGTTGTGGCCCCGGGTATACGATGTTCTTAAGGTGGCCTTGATGTACAAATGGGTAGGGGTAGGAAAGAGAAAGGAATCTCTCTGTCCGAGCGGGATCTATTTTTGGTGCCTCCGATGACGTTTCTCAGCTCAACAAATTTTTTGTACCTTCCAACTCGGATTTGGCACTCTTTCCTATAGAGGTGCCCCATATGGCTGCACAGGTCGCACGGCCTCTGTGGGGGCTGAAAGGCTTCAGCCTAGTTTTTTTATAATTTTAGTTTTTTTCATGCTATAAATTCTTTATCGAGGAACCAGTGAAAAACCTGGCCTGTAAGGGCCCAACAAACATCCCAGCGTAGCGACCCCTGCTGCAGGACGTGGGTCCGATAAATGCATACAGTCTTCCCGCTAGTACGTCCCTATAGATATTGTATCTCGGAAGTAATGAGTCCCGTATATACCGGGTGACTCGAAACGTTACGCCGTCCACCAATAGCAGTTTTTTTTTTGCCGCTTTGTAGCATCTGCCGCGAATTCACAATGGCACTAACAATTTTAAGGGAATTAAAATTGAAATTTAATACTTTGGAATACTTTAAGACATCCATTTTTTTAAATATTGTTGGTGCTGCTGCTACCTACTTTCAAAATCAGAAGTGCCTTATGTGGTGATGACGAAGCTCAGGGGAAAAAAAAACTAAATTCTTCATTCAACTTTGCTCCTTATAAACAAAGCTTATAAACTGGACTGAAAGATCAAGCTTCCAGTTCATTAATTTTTTTTTTCAAATCGCAGGGGGATATCCAAAAAAAGTACCTCCACACAAGCAGACGACAGGTAAGATCGTAAAAAATTTTTCCACACTCCACTTCATAGTAATGTGCTGCCATCTAATCTGAATTTTAAAAGTGACTCTTGTGGTGATGATGAAGTTCAAAGTAAAAAAACTATATTCTTTATTCCACTCAGCTCCTTACAAACAAAGCTCAAGAACTGAACTGGAAATTTAAACTGAAAGTTCGGTTATTTTATTTGAGCATAAGGAGACGTCCAAAACAAAGAACCTCTTAATGAGCAGACGACAGACAAGAAGTCGGTTCCTAACGAGCTCAGCCCACAAACAGAACTGGAAGTTTGAACTGCCAGTTCAGTAATTTTTCAGGACACAAGGAGACGTCCAAAACAAGGAACCTGGAGAAAAGCAGACGACAGAGATTCTGAGGCTTGATTTATATACTGTTAGTGCTGCCATCTAATCGCAAAATTTCAGGCAACTCATGAGATGATGAAAAAAGAGGGAGTGAGTTCTTCGTTATTTTTTAGCATAAAAGTTTTTTATGAAACAAAAATTTCGGTAGCAAAATTTGTAAATTTGCAATAATCGATTTTTTTATGTAGAAAAAATAATTATTTCTTTCCACACAAAAAATTTGGACAATATGGATGATCGAAAAAATGAGTGAAAATACGGATTATGTGTGGTCTTCAGATAGGGTTACCAGATTCAAAACTGGAAAAGGAGGACGCCTGGTGTGAACCTTAGGCAGTGCCTCGCTTTAACCTCCCCGCAACCCGGGCCGTGCCCGAAGGTCCTTGATAATAGTATATATATAGATGGTGCTGCAAAATATGATATACCTTCAGTAATGACCAGAAGATGGCAGCACCTCATCATCCCCTTCGTCATAATATTTTTATTGGTAATGTAATTGATACGCACTTGTCAGCTGATTAATCCTCACGCAAATAAAAATATGGTAATGAAGATCACACACAAAAAAAGGAATTTTTATAATTATGTGATAATTTCATTGGCTGACAGCGACGAAAAAATAATAATCTTGCCTGTTGAACGTGAGTAGCATAATTAATTATCAAATTAATTGGCTTTTTTCAGGAAGATTAATTGAATATAATTTAAATTTTTGGATGATATAGTTTTTCAATCAATTAAATTTTTCAACAATTGGATCATGATGAATGAATTTCCTTGATGAATTTATATATTTAAGATCAAGGGCGTAGCGAGGGGAGGGGAGGGGAGGGGGGGACTTGGGGGTCTGCCCCCCCCCCCCTCCTCCCAAAATGTGAGAAAATGACCGAAAAAAGGGAAAAAGATGGCCAAATCCATTGTTCTGTCACTTTGGTCCCCCCCTCCGAATTGAAAGTGGTCCCTCCCCGAACGAAATTTCTGGCTACGCCCCTGTTTAAGCTATAATTTGAATCATGAACGTTCCCCCAAAACTGCTTGGAATATATAATCCCATATGGCACAGGACACTGCCTCTATGTGGGAGGGCCCCCAGACCAGAGTTTTCAAGGCTCCCTAGGCTTTTATTACACTATAAAAGTTTCATAAAATTTCATTTATGAAACTTGAAAAATTCAACCAATAAGGCTATTGGTTGCATTTTCTTGAATGTAACCGATATAAACTTATTGGTTAAATTATTCAAGTTTTATAAATGAACTTTTATGAAACTTTTATAGTGTAATCCCGCCTAAGAGTGAATTTATAGTATGAAAAAACAAACAAAAAAAAATTTCCCATCGGTTCCATCATGGGGTTGGGCGCATTCAAAAACGGGACGTGTGCCCAGGGTCCAGCCTAAAAAACAGCCTAAATTCGCTGAATTTTGTAATTAATGCCGGGATTACACTATAAAAGTTTTGTGAAAGTGCTTTTATAATACTTGAGAAATACAACCAATGAGGGCATTGGTTGAATTTGCTCGAATGTAAACCGATAACTTTATTGGTTGAATTTTTCAGGTTCTAAAATGAACTTTTATAGTGTAATCCTGGCCTTATAGGCAGGGCCGCAACTGGATGCTTGGTCAGCTGGGGCAAGCACGCATTTTGGCGCCCCCTCATAATGTCGAAGGAGAGGTTAGAGTGAAATTTTCGCCCCTTGTAGTCCGGGGCACCAGATCCGCCTGCACCCCCCCCCCAGTTGCGACACTGGCTTCAAGTAACCCCCCCCCCCCCACTTCAAAGAAGACTGCATATAAGGAGCCCCAAAATTAATATTTGTCCAGGCCATGAACTTATGAAGGAGCCCTACTTACAAGGATCGTAATAGGAAGGACAGTGGGAAAATTCCTTGCGTTGTGTGTGTGTGTCCCTCCCTCTTTCCAACATGTCAGGGCATCTCAAGAAAAGAGGGGCTTCACAAGATCCGGTTGAAATTTGCGACACTTGACCCGGAGGCCCGCGATGCTCTTAAGATGACCCTGGAAGATGGAGAAACTTGAACATCCCATACGGTATTTTTTTTCGCAAAAAAAAAATTTGCATCCTGTAGTTGATGGACAGTACTGAATGAATATCCCCATAGATGGCAGCACTAAAACACATTTGTGACTGATCATCACATTGACTGATCGTACACAATCGAGGGCAAACCTGCGCGCGTACCCTTGATGACGTCATTATCTCCGATTTCCGTAACAGGTGGCGCTACTTTTCTTCCAAAAAAGGAAACTCCACCGCCACAATAATTGTTCCCAACTAAAACAGGAATCGCTGTATGTGTTACGGAAATTTAATAAATCAGGTTATTACGCATAATCACCAGCTGTTATGCATAGTTTTATCAACCATTTTTGGAAGTTTAATAAAAAAATTTTTTTTTTCGTATTTACCGGTGATTATGTGTAGAGATATTGATCAGTTAATGGCAAAATGGCTGCTCAAAAACAACCACCGGTAATTCTTTTTTTTTCAATTATATACAGTCGAACCTCGTTAATGAGTCACTCTTGGGAGCGCAAAAATATGACTCGTTAAGCGGAGTAAGCCATAGCTGTGCCAATTCCAATTGGGAGTTCCAAAAAGTGACCCGGTAAGCGGAGTGACGTGTTAACCGGGTGACGCACTAACGAGGTTTGACTGTATAACCCTTTATATATAAAATATTCTCACTAATACAAAACAATATCAATATACTGTTAACAGTTTTCAGGGGTTAAAACATCTTCTACCCCCATCAGATTACACTTACTTTCAAAAATAAATCTCGTCGAGATTGCAAATATTCTCAATATCTACAATATTAAACAAATCAGTTTCACAAAGTGACCCACTTTGCCACAAATTGCAAAAATTACCAATGTTTTACAACATAAGTTTACAGCATATTTTGCAATATATTTCCATTTAGAAAAAAAATGACATGTGTATATACATGAAAACTCCAACATCACCAAAACCATTCAATGTGATTTCTAACCATTTCACAAACATATTTAAAAAATACATAATTATAAAATAGAAAAATAAAGTATAAGGTTACAAATGGGCATTAGAATTTACAGAACATCAATACACTCCTCAGAATCATATTACGTGACTCTTGAACTTTTGACAATTATATTAGATTAAAAAATCTATGCTGATTAGGTCACATAACAAATGGTTATATAATTCACAAAGCGTTCATATCATATCACCTTTCAATTAAAATTTAATTTTATGAATGACTGTATTTACATAAACTTTTCTAACTCTACCAATGCTAAAAATGGAATTGATTGATAGTGATTACCGTTTCCATCATTTCCAGCATTTTACAAAAATTTGATGAAATTTATTTATAGTAATAAAGTATTTATCCGTACTATGCTGTGGCACATTATTAATAAAAATACAAGGTCTTTTCAATCATAACTTCAGTATGATTAACCATTATTGTTTGTTCTACGACAGTTAAAATTCCTTTCTAAAATTTGCAACCAAGATATTCTTCGGTCTTAGCTGTGCTAATTTCTGTTCAGCTGGGGGTAGTTGGATGCTGAGCTGATAATATCCATCTTGCTTTTCAAAGTACTTTTTGGTCAGTTTCTTTCTATACACTGGTGAAATAAATTAAGAGAATTTGCATATTTTATCGAATTTCATGAAAAGAACTGAACTGAATGTAAAACCACTGCTTCTAGACAAAAATGCAAATCTTGTACGTCAAATACGTAAGCGTACACGTGTGTGTAGGCGGAGCCAGTAGAGAAACAGGCTTTATAAGCGCGCGTAAGTTAAGACGCATTTCGTTCGCTAGCATACCTCGTCGGCGAATTTCTTGGTGTTATTTTGCAGCAATCGGTTAGTTTCAAATTGTAACAAATGAAGTAACCACTAACGAATAAAAATGAGTAACCACTAACGTTTAGATGATGGAATGAGGTGACGAATTGTGGGGAGGCTAGAAGCAGGCCAATCTCAAGTCCAGATTTGTAGAGACTTCAATTTAACGCCCAGCGTAACTTATGGAAACAGTTCCAGGATACCGGATCCATCGAGAGAAAGCCTGGGCAAGGTCGTCCAAGAGCCACGACGGCCAGAGAAGATCGCCATTTGTCGATTATAGCGAGGCGTAACAGGAGTGCTATAGCTTCTCAGCTCTCTCGTGACTTGTATGCAGCCACAGGAACCCGTGGTTGACTGTTTCCAAAAGACTTCATGGGAGAGGGTTGTTTGCAAGAAGACCTGCTGTTTGCGTCCCGCTCACTTCTACGGACAGGAGAATCCGTTTATCATGGTGCAGAGAGCATAGAGATTGGAGTATGGATCAATGGGCGACCGTTCTCTTCACTGATGAGTCCTGGTTCAGCCTAAGCACCGTACGTTCATATGGAGAGAACCAGGGACCCGCTACCTACCCTCCAATGTCCACGAAATCGACCATTAGGGCGGAGGAGGTTTAATGGTCTGGGCAGGTATCATGTTGGATGGCCGCACACCTCTCCATGTATTTGAAAGAGGCACTGTGACTGGTGTGAGGTATAGGGATAAGGTCTTGGAGTCCTACGTTCGCCTTTTCAGGGGTGCAGTTGGCCCTGAGTTCATTTTAATGGACGATAACGCGAGGCCACATAGAGCTCTTCTGCTCGACGATTTTCTAGAGAGTGAGGATATTCGCTGGATGGATTGGCCAGCCAAATCTCCAGACTTAACCCTATAGAGAATGTCTGGGACGCTCTGGGTAGGGCAATTGCAACCCCCTTCCGGGAACCATTCAGGGAATGAAAACAGCGTTGCTGAACGAGTGGGACCAATTGCCACAGGAAATGATAAACTGCCTTATTTCTATTAACTCATACTTTTGTTTATTCTGCAACCGCTGTTTCATGCCTTCCGACTCCAACGAGTGTTACGCACGATCATACGTGTATATTACAATTATTGAATGGTTATTTGTTTTGTATTGTATCAATGTATGTATACATGAAATTTCATTAAAATCGGTACAGTAGTTCCAGAGATAATTGACCAAGTCTGCAAAAGTCTGCAAATTCTCTTAATTTCTTACACCAGTGTATTTGTAGATGGATGGAATTTGTAGATCAGCGTGCAGGTCGGTTAGTCTGAAGTATTTTGGAGCACCTGTGAATCTCCTGAGAATATAATTTTGATGTTTCTGGAGGTTGTAAATATTGCTTTTCTGAGCGAAAGCCCAAGCCGGTGCACCATATGTAAGAACAGGTCTGATAATTTGTTCATACATAATTTTCTTGTTCTTCAGTGATACATGTGACTTTGGGTAGCAAAAACGGAGGAGACTTTCCATTGCAATTTGGGATTTTCTTATCACTTGCTCGGACATGATATTTGAAATTTAGGCAAGTGTCTATGTATACTCCTATGTACTTAGTTACTATGGTTGGGTCAATTACTTGATGTTCAATAAACAAGTAAGAATTTTGTGGAATCGCTTTATTTGTCAGCCATATAAAAACACACTTTGAAACATTTAATTTGGCCCTATTTACTAAATTCCAGTATTCCAGTTCTTCCATCAGCTCCTGGAGATTGCTAAGAGCATTAGAAGCTATCCTATCCGTGCATATCATGAGGACATCGTCAGCATATAAAGATAAAATTCCTTTAGGCACCTGCGGATAATCATCCATAAAAATATTGTGTAATATAGGTCCTAAGTTTGATCCTTGATTGATTCCCGCCTTAATGCACTTTTTGGAAGAACATGCTTCTCCTATTTTGACCTGAAATGTTCTGAAAAGTAAGTATGATCGCAAAAGTTTTATGATTATCGAGGGATAACCTCTGTTGATCATCTTCAGTAGGAGCTTCTCGTGCCAAATGCAATCGAATGCCTTGTTATAATCTAAAAAGGCTCCTACTGAATACAGGGCCGTCTTAAGAGCATCAAGGGCCCCTCGGGCCAAATTATTTTTCTGAGGCCCTACCAGGCAAATTCTCGAAAATCTCAACCAGATTTCATTTTTGTGAGGCCCCCTTTTCTCTTGAGGCCTCCGGGTCCATGCCTTAAGACGGCACTGACTGCATAGTCTTTGTAGTTCATAGCCTCTTGAAGACATTCCACAACCCTCACGAGTTGATTTGTTGTGCCGTGACCTCTTTTAAAACCAAACTGCTCGGCTCTGGCTAGATTGTGATCTTCTACAAATTTAATCAATCTTGCTGCAAATACCCTTTCGAATAATTTAGACAAGTGTGGAAGAAGAGCGAATTTATAATGGCATTTTTCCAGTTATCTGGAAAGTAAACTTTATCAAGAAGTCCATTGAAAAAGTTAATAATTGAGATGGTCACGTTTGGGGTAAGCATTCTTATTGCCTTTGAAGTTAGGCCGTCAAATCCTGCTGCCTTCTTTGGTTTAATTTTTTTGATTATTTCTTCTAGCTCCTTGACGTTTGTTTGTGTGATATAAGATACTGGAATCATGTGCTGGAATATTGTTGAAATATCTTTGCACTTCCTCATTCACGTCATCTACGAGCCCTTGTGGTGTATTGTTATTTGGGGAAAATTGGTTTTCGAAAGTTCTTGCAAATTCGTCTGCTTTAATAGTTCATGATGACTATTATAAATTGGTGGCAAAATTTGCGGGTTTGCTTTCACTCTTTTGTACACGTCAAAAAGGGACCCATCCCCCTCTTTGGATTCTTGAAGCCAATCTCTCCATCTGTCATTGAGATATTTTCTAATAGTCTGTCTGACTTCAGCCGTTTTCCTGTTATAAATTGTTTTGAACCGCGGGAATCTCGTTTGCTGAAATTTTTTCCTCCATTTGTTTTTTTCCGTTATAAGCTCTTTTATTTCCTCTGGTAGTTTTTAAAGGTTGCATATATTATTTTCTCTTTCTGTTGTTGCCTCTTCTATGGCTCTTTGTATTCGTTTCGTTGATTCTTTTGTGGCATCGTCTGCTTGCTGAATATCATCGAAATTGTACTGAAGAATTTAAATTTACCGGAAATTTTGCTCAAATATAGGACGATGGATTCGATCAGTGATGTGCCTATGTTTAAAAATGTTGATAAATGTGAAGAAAATATGCAATTTTATGCATTCTTCAAATCTATGGATTTGCAGGGGCGGCTTAAGCGAGGGTGCGGGGCAGGGCCGTAACTAGGCTGGGGCAATCGAGGCGCTGCCCCTGCGCCCAGAGCCGAATGGGGGGCCCCCACAAAAGTTTACATTAGTGTTGCCTAATAATAAACCTTTCAAGAGGTGGGGGGGGGGCAAGGAAAATTCTGCTCCGGGGTCCCGAGAAGGCACAATACTGCCCTTGTGCATGGGGATGCAGCGTAGACTTTAGTTAAGACCCCCCCAAAATTTAACACAGTAAAAATTCACATGACATCATGCTTTTGAGAACGGAGATGTTGAGAAAACTTGCGAAAATGCTTGGGAGCATAATACCAGAAACAAGAATGTAAGCTGTCAGGGATGACTCGAGACAGAATCCCAACCCCTTTTTGCGAACTTATTTTTACACCTATTCCTATCGGCCCCCCCCCATAGCCCCTACATCCTTCGTCAGGTCCTCTAGGCTGGAATTTTTCCCGGCCAGATCTTTCATGAGGCCCCCCCCCTACAAGCAGGGCTGCAACTAGATGTTTGGTCAGCAGGGGGGCAAGAGCGCATTTTGGAGCCGCCATGTAATGCTGAAGGAGGGACTGATTGGTAGAATATACGCCTCCTCTGGTTCGGCACCCGGGGCACCAGATCCTCCTGCACCCCCGAAGTTGCGGCCCTGCCTAAAAATAATTTATAATGTAGTGTTTAAGGATTTAGTCCTAGGCCCCAAGCTGGAGCCTTGTCAGCCCTACCGTTGGGGGGTCATGCCCTTGCCTCACAACAATTACTAACAAAAACTTTTTTTTTCAGAAAATTTCTTTTTCTACCTTTCATTTCGAATTTGTCTCCCCTCCACAGCGGACAGAAAGCGTTTTCTTTGATTTTTTTTTTTGGCCAATGAAACTTTTTTCCCCCACATTCATGCACCCCTCTCGAGCGGTGCCCTGTGCGGCCGCAATGGGCCGCATGGCCAAGAGCTGCGTCTGTTCTCTATCACGAGAGGCAAAAACACATTTCGGTTCCCTCAGCCAGTATTTCGGTTCCAGAATAATCAAATGAAATCAAAGTAAAAATTCGGCTTCTCACTTGTCCGGTCCCTGCACCACAAAAACACCTTTGAAATAAATTTCTTAATAGAAACAACCCCGTTATACATGATATTTACAGGATAAGTGATGGTGGCTCACCAAAATAAGTTCTGTTTCAAGGATTAAGTTATCTGGCATTATTAAAAATGGTAAAATAGTTCTGGAACAAAAAGCAGACAAATCTGCTTCAAAAGCGGAATGTATGGTCACGAATATTTTGCATGGTAACCAATCGTGTGTGGCTTTCTTCTGGGGGAAAAGAAATCAGGTTTATCTCGAGGTCCCTTTCATTGAAGCCCTGTTAGCCTCCCACCAAGGTCATTAACAGGCGGCGTATGAGGCTTCGCACCCGGGCAGCAGGTAAGATCGAGCCGCCCTTGTTCATTCAAGTGCATTAATACTTTGACCTTTGAAAACCAAACCACACCCCGCTTCCCATCACATTGAGATGTGCATTAATACTGAAAAAGGTCAAAATTTGTGCACATGCATATGTGCGAATGCATTTGCATTCTAACCACTAAGCAAAATAAGCACGTTGATGCTTATTTGAGAAAAAGAGCCCCACAAAAAATTATCAAATTGTACATTGTTTTAAATGTACAATTTTTTCCCCAGCATCAACGATCCAGTAGGAAATCCTAAAATTTTAAGAGCACGTGATTTAAAAGTTGAGGATTTCTATCGAAAGGTTGACCAGGGCCGCAACCAAAAGAGGGCGGGGGGAGAAATAGAAGACAATAAGTTTTCGTTTCTAGTTGCGGCCCTAAGGGTGCCAAAAAAACCTTGGACACTAAGTATTAATTTCGAACAAGATTGAGATTTTGCTAAAGTTTTCATAAAGTAAGCCCAGAGTCGGCTCAATAGCATCATAGCCCCCCCCCCCTCCCGAGAAAAAAACAATTTTTTCTGAGGCTTCCCTACCTAGTTATATAGCCCCCTACCTGCTTTACCACACAATTTGCATGCTCACTCTCTCCAAAATATCAACCAGATCAAATTGTTACGAGGCTTTCCCGGCACTCGAGGCTTCCGAGCCGTGGCATCACAGGCACAGGGAAAATTTTTTTCTACTGAACCGCCTCCTCCCTAAAAATATCTGCGTATCAATTTGCATACTTATGCTAGAAAATTGTAAACTAATCTAATTGTCATTGGGGAGGGGGGGGGGGCAACAAAATCACTTGAGTGCTTAAAGCCTTCATCTGGGTTAATCCGGTCCTGCGTGCAATCCGGGTTCTAGTTATGAATAGAGCCTGGATGGTATGCACTAAAAAGTGGCAAAATATGCTGTAAAAATGCAAAAATATGCACTTAATAATGCAAAAAATAAACACTTAAAAAAAAAATAGTGCACTTAAAATACCAAAATGTGAACTGAAAATCCCAAAATATGCATTAAACACCCTAGAATATGCACTCAAAATCTTGAAAAAGTCAAAAATTCCGAAATATGTACAAAAAGATGGAAGGGGTTTAGTCGGGGGGGGGGGGGGGAGGCGGCTCTGAGATAAAGCGAGAATTTTTATTCGTCGGAAGCCGCACACCAATGGTTAACCAGCAAAATGTGTTTGGCCATGCATCCCGATTTTTAAGAAAGTCTTTCATTTTTTTTGGTTTCAGGATTATTTCATGTTCTTAATTAATTATGCCAGCATGAGATGAACCTTGCCAACGCGAAAATAGGTGGAAATTAAGAGAGTGTGAGGGGTTTCTGGTGCTTCAGATCCCGGATAAGGTGACAACCCGAATTCTTTCTTTGACCGCTGCCGAAAAATTACTGGGTGGGACTGTCGGAAACGATTCGCGTCATTTTTTTGTTTTTTCACACTACATGTACACTGAAGAGCTAAAAAAAACTGATACACCTGCCTAATATCGTGTAGGGCCCCCGCGAGCACGCAGAAGTGCCGCAACACGACGTGGCATGGACTCGACTAATGTCTGAAGTAGTGCTGTAGGTAATTGAGAACATGAATCCTGCAGGGCTGTCCATAAATCCGTAGGAGTAAGAAGGGGTGGAGATCTCTCCTGAACAGCACGATGCAAGGCATCCCAGATATGTTCAATAATGTTCATGTCTGGGGATTTTGGTGGCCAGCGGAAGTGTCTAAAGTCAGACGAGTGTTCCTGGAGCCACTTTGTAGCAATTCTGGACGTGTGGGGTGTCGCATTGTCCTGCTGAAATTGTCCAAGTCCGTCGGAATGCACAATGGACATAAATGGGTGCAGGTGATCAGACAGGATGCTTACGTACCTGTCACCTGTCAGAGTCGTATTTAGACGTATCAGGGGTCCCATATCACGCCAACTGCACACGCCCCATACCATCACAGAGCCTCCACCAGCTTGAACAGTCCCCTGTTGACATGTAGGGTCCATGGATTCATGAGGTTGTCTCCATACCCGTACACGTCCATCAGCTCGAAGCAATTGGAACCGAGACTCGTCAGACCAGGCAACGTGTTTCCAGTCCTCAACAGTCCAATGTCGGGGTTGTCGGGCCCAGGCGAGGCGTAAAGCTTTGTGTCGTGCAGTCATCAAGGGTACACGAGTGGCCACAAGGGTACATCGATGATGTTTCGTTGAATGGTTCGCACGCTGACACTTGTTGATGGCCCAGCATTGAAATCTGCGGAAGGGTTGCACGTCTGTCACGTTTAATGATTCTCGTCAGTCCCGTTCTTGCATGATCTTTTTCCGGCCGCAGCGATGTCGTAGATTTAAGTTTTTACCGTATTCCCGATATTCACGGTACACTCGTGAAATGGTCGTACGTGAAAATCCAAATTTCATCGCTACCTCGGAGATGCTATGTCCCATATCTCGTGCGCCGACTATAACACCACGTTCAAACTCACTTAAATCTCGATAGCCTGCCATTGTAGCAGCAGTAACCGATCTAACAACTATGCCAGGCACTTGTTGTGTTATATAGGCGTTGCCGACCGCAGTGCCGTACTCTGATTGGTTCCATATCTCTTTATTTGCATACGCATGCCTGTGCCAGTGTTATTGGCTCTTCAGTTTAAATTTACTATAGAGAGCCCCTTGAAAAATGTTAAATTTTGGGCTCGACCAAAAATCATATCCTAGGGACCCGCCTCCATGACTTGGGAGGAAGCAAGGGAACCAAAATGCACGCTTGCCCCATGTGATAGAGTCCATTCTTGTTTCCGGTATCTGTTCACTCAAGTTATCTCAACATTTCCGTTGTCAAGGTATGGCTCAAATGAGTGACAGCGTGTGGTGTCGTGTGAATTTTTATTCTTCCAAATTCTTGGAAATGGATGTATCTCAACAAAAGCTTGGGCTGCCGCCCCTTAAAACCTACCTTCCAGGTGCACCGCACCCCTTGCACCCTCTCTTAAGCCGCCCCTGACCAGACATCCTCTTTTTTGATATTTCAAGCGTCCTCCTTACGTTTAACGAAAATCATTCTTTAGTCCTCCTTTTCACAGGTTTTCGGAACTATTATCATCATTATTTTTTTACTAGCTATAATACCCGGCGTTGCCTGGGTTTTCTTCAATGAGGCTTTTTTGGATCACGTGATATCTCCCTCTTTCTTTGAGGGACATGCAGACCGTGTCTAAGTTAACCAATATGACGACTTCTTGCGCGACTCGTGAAATAATGAAATCTAGATTTAAAGAAACATAGAAATGAATACTTTTTTTCTTTTTTTTAGGGGGCACTAAGTATTTCGATTCCACTCCCCCCCCCCCCCCCCCCCGCCCTGAAGTTCAAGGTATCCATCTGCCTGTTTCTGCTTCCAAAAATGCTTAGTTAAAGCTGTGGAATTTCTTCAATGTACTTTACGGGCCCATAATTAATTTTAAAACAACCTAAACTATATCCATTTATGCAGTTGAATATTAAAAGACAATACAGAGAACTCAATTTTCATGTTTGAGAAGATATAAATAAAAAGTTGAAATCAATGTTATTGCATGGATATCCAACTCAAAAGTATAGGTTTGGCTAATTACTTCATATTCAATCTCCTGGGCTTCGTATATCTCTAAGTGGAATCAATATTTCAAAAATCGAGTATTGAATACAATTTTTAGAATTATTGATGTGACAGAAAACACCACCAAATTTCCGCATTTCTACATTAAAATCGGCAATTTTAGCACTGATTTCTATGAGGATCACCCTTTTCCTGACCCTCAAAGTGATGTTGATGATGATTACGATCATTCAAAAAACCTCCTTACTGGGAGTATTGAAAATGTGGCAAACCATTATAAAGTCATAAATATTATACATATACGGACAGCGTTGAAGAAATGACAAACCATTGTAAAGGCATATACACGTCTTAAACGCATTGCTAGGGAACCACGGTAACCAAAGCAAACGTCGGAAAGTGATTGTTGAGGCCCAAAAACCATTGGTGCCCGACAGTTTTTCCGCCCGTTTGGGCAATTTGCCCTGCTCTGACGAAATTTTAAAGTAGCCTATCGTTCAAGTCGGGTCCCATTTGGTATATATGCAAAATTTGGTGACGATCGATCTAAAATTGTAGATTTGTATAGAGAACACACACACACACACACACACACACACACAGAAAATAAATTTTATATATATAGACTAGACCCGGCGACGTTGTCGCCCCGTAAAAAAATGATATATATATATATATATATATATATATATATATATATATATATATTATTTCTTAATCAAAAAAATTTCTACATCAAGTAAGAAAAAATTACTTTTATTTTAAATATTTTAATTAAAACTTGAGGCAATCGCTTGTGGATACCCAATATTTTTTGTTTTTCCATCTGATGTGTAGATGTAGAAATTTTTGGGATTTCCAACACGCGAACAGGCGACGAAAAGCTGTCCGTGTGAAAAACAGGGCGCAAGTAGGTTGATACTTGCCACTGCTAACAACTGGCCTTGCGCTTTGTTGATTGTCATGGCAAAAGCTAAACGAATCAGGAACTGTAATCGCTTGAAAGTGAATGGCATTTCTTCAGTGATAATTGGGGTACGTGGAATGAAGACGCCTTCTCTCCTTTGGCACATCCAGTTAGAATCGTTGCTTCAGTGATGTAATCGTTCAATTTCTTCACACAGAGTCTGTTGCATTGCAGAGTCTCGGTGTCTCCAAATTTCTTAAAAGCATTATAGGTGCTCCGACTTTGAGGGTCAAGTTGTGTGGTGGCACACCCGGAATATCCAAAAAGAGTTCAGACATTCTGCAGGATACAAAACTGTCTGCGCTATGTCTATGACAATGTTAACCGATTTGTAAGATGTGGTGTCTCCCGGAATAATTTTTAGGATTTTTTCGTTGATCTTGTTCACACTGTTATTTTTCGATGCCAGAATCGCTCTCTCACAAAGCCACTCATGGTGTCGGTGCTTTTGTTGAATGTTTGGGAAGACTTTGTCTGCAACTTCTTGAACTGAGTTTAACAACTGGCAAAATCCATTTGGGAACGTAATCAGTCCAGTGCTTGGATCTACGGGAATTCTTCTATTGTCAAGTTTGATCAACTGATGTAAAAATGATAGCAGTGCTGAGTAATTTTGCAGTTGAAACTCATATGTTGGTGGATAATAATATTTTTTTTAACTTCGTGTCAGAGTGTTGATGATTTGAGGCAAGCATTTAGTTCATCAGCTGGCGTTGAACATTTTTATTCCCTGTTTTGTCGTCGTAGTTGTTGTCCTCTGATGTTAGCGACGTCATGCGTCCAGCTTGTGCAGCGAATATTATTCAAACGCCTTTTAAGCATTTTTTAAATTGAAACTATATCTCTACGATGGGTGGTTGATGAGATAAAGGCCGCATTAGCAGTTACGGAACACCCTGTATATATGTTAGCAAAAATACCCGGCGCTTCCCGGGTTTTCTTCAATTAATGGGAGGATTGGAAAAGTGACAAACCGTTATAAAGGAATAAACTGTTATAATAACAGAATTAAAGGTGTGACAAACCATTGCAAAGGCATATATTCATGTCTGAAACGCATTGTTGGAAACCACGGTAACCAAAGTAAACGTTCCGAAAGTAATTGCTGAGGCCCCAAAACTATTGTTGCCTGACAGTTTTTCGCCCATTTCGGGCATTTGCCAAGCTCTGACGAACTTTTAAGGTCGCCTACGGTTCAATCCCGGACCTGTTTGGTATATATGCAAAATCTGGCGACGATCGGCCTAAAACTGTAGATTTGTATAAAGAACATACATACACACATACTTTCACATTTATATATAAGATTGTGGAATTTTTTTTTTCATTCTGAAACTCTTATTTCTTGTTTTGTCCCCCCCCCCCTCCAAGTATTTTTACATCCTTTGACCAATCACCGTTGAAATTCCCAGAATACGGGAACCCAAGTTGCCCCCGCTATTCCAATCACGGCCCAGCTTGCTCTAGGATAATATGAAAAAGACGGCCCGAAAAACAGATCTGGGAGAACAAAACCGCAACATCCGAAAATGGATACCATTGTTTGCTCACC
Organism: Pholcus phalangioides; assembly: GCF_987345545.1. NCBI lineage: Eukaryota > Metazoa > Arthropoda > Arachnida > Araneae > Pholcidae > Pholcus > Pholcus phalangioides. The sequence continues at coordinate 4,349,161 of NW_028301611.1, forward strand.
CACAGTAATGCCGTGTACTGATTTGTATGTGTGGAAAGGGGGGAAGGGGTGTTACCTCTTCTATTCATAAATAACGAAAATGGGATGCAAACAACGCAATCAATGCTGACTCCTGCGGTGAAATTGTCTCTGGCAAAAAACCCTCCCTTAAAAAACCCCTTCTGAGGATAGAGGAGGAAAAAGTCTTGCTTCAGGCAAAGTAAAAAAACTGACCAAACTGTGTGGTCGATTCATTAAAAGCGAAGGGGAGATGGATCGTTTTTCTTTTTCGCGTTTATTTTATGATTTTCAATTGGGACCCTCGTCCCAGATTCCCGTCGTCAGGTGCATACGAGGGTCCCATGATTCTGAGATAACGAATCGTGAGTTTAGAGCGTATCGTATCACCCTACAGTTAGTAGGCATGCCGGGAAAACACCGAGAGCACAACAGAGCCGTAATTAGCCAATCCCGTACCCTGTCAACACCTTCTATAGCAGCACCTTCTGCTCTAGAAGGTATTGGCCTTATGAAAGAACTTGCATTTAGGCCCCCCTTCTTGCTAGGGTTACCAGATTAACTGAGAAAGGAGGTCACCTGTGCCATTACCTCTTAGAGGTTCAAGCCGTAGAACGGGTATCTGTGACGTCACTAAGTTAGGCGATATAATTTCAAACGTAATTTAAAAAACAAAAATTCATTTTTATAAGCACTTATGTCAAAAATTTATTTTTTAAAACTACTTATTTTTAAGAAAATTTTTTTTAAAAATTTTATTGTTTCTATAGACATAGGTAAGTGCAGAAAACATTGAAAAATTCATGGAAAAAGAATTTCCTAACACTTGTGGCATAAACTTAATCTTTTGCAACCATCTAATTTTAAGAAAGAATAAATTTTTGTTTTGTTTCTACAGACAAGCAAGTCCAGATAGCACATAGGAAAATTTTTCTGTCGATATCTATGAAGGGGAAATATAAGGAAAAATTATGAAAATCAATTCAAATCTAAATTCGGACCGTAAAAAGTTTAGTAGTATATAAATAATCCTTTGATGTCACGTTTGAAAACTGAATAAAAAATATTTTCCCATTACTTTTGCCATTATCATATTTTTCGCACATAAAATTCACCCTTGAATTTATTCACTATTTATTATATCGCCAGATTGTTAATTCCATCGAGATTGTTGAATTCACACATTTCCTTTTATTTTAAGTGAAAACAGCAAATTTTTCTTTTAAATGCAGTTTTACGTATTCAGTATATAAAATATATATTTTGAATCTCAGTCAATCAATGTGTTGTGACAACATTGATTTAATGAATCTGGCATCCATCAATGCCAAAACTATATAATTTTATCACTGCCTGTTTGCTACTGTAACTTTTCCCAACTCATTTATTTAGTATTTCAAAACAAGCAGTATTCTCTCTTCTCCTTCGTAATATTAAATTTGAGAAATCATTAAAACACACATAACAAGAAAAAATTATTTATTTTCATAAAATATAATCATTTCTGCAACAATACAAGAAATTTTAAGTGTGAGCGAATAAATGGGGGCAGCGTAAAACACATTGCAGAGGAAGACAAGATATAATGCAAGATGACATTTAAATATTCACTAAGGAAAGCTGCCATAGTGTCGATAACTTGAGCTGCAACAATACGCTGCCAGAAATTTTTGAGCAGTGTACGCGATGCAATGCAGTAAAGGGAGTGGTGTAAAGACATATTGCAGGGGGTAGACAAGATATAATACAAGACACTGGCATCTAAATATGCAAAAGGGAAAGTGGCAAGAGTGTTGATGACTTACAGTTCTGTACAATTCTGTGCAACAACAGTTCTGTGCAATGACAATACAGTTCTGTACCTAAATAAACTACAGTTTTTTACATTTCAAAGTTTTCAATTTTCTCTCTTTAGGTTTAGAATGAGCTAAATAAGAAATTGCATAATTTCTTTTCTTACAATAATTATTGAGCATGACAACAGTTTTTTGAATAATCAATTTTAGTATGACTTCTGAGGAATGGCCATTTTCACACTCATCAAAATTCAGGTATTTCTTCCCAGCTGACAAAACGTTATTAATAACATTCATGGCAACAGTTCTCTGATTTTGAAGCTTCAAAAATGTTTCTTCGTGATCTGATAATAGTTTTTGTATAACAACGAAGCTGTGCAGTGTAATAGTAATAATGTCATCACTAGGATATTTCAACCCACCTCTGTCTTGATGTCGTATCAAAATTTGATTGGGATGATAAAATATTTCCGAATCTGTTGTTAAAAACAATTTTCAAAATGAGCAATTATCAAAATTTTTCAATACAGAATGGACACAATACCTTGCAATATACAAAAGTACCGGCATAATGCTATTAACTTCTTCCAAATCATTTGTTGTGACCTGGACATTAAAATTACTAACGCAATGTGAATTTACATCCGCAAAATCGGCCTCATTGTTTTTGCTGTCAAAATCCAATTCTATTGCACCCAATGATTTGAACTTCAAAAGCAAGGGAAGAGTTGACTGGAGTCTCAATTTTGTTTCCGTTTCATACAGTTGTGTCTTTGAAATGTCATACTGAACAAAAGTCTCAAAGTCTTGACGGGCAGAATGGCTATAACATCTTTGTAACTGGATTGCACGTTTTGAATCATAAAAACGTAAGCAGAGTTTGCAGCATCACTGCAATTATATGAAACACCCAAAATGTCCCCTCCTTTATAGTCCAAAAACGGTTTTAGATGTATTTCATACATCATTAGAGTTACAGTTTTGTCCTTATCACACAAGTACTCAAATTTTTGTTTTGCACAATACAAAAGATTTTCATCATCTTTTCCATTTTTTGGATTTAAATTGCAAGATGTATATAATTTTTTCAACGTTGTGTGTAGGGTGGGGTAAAATGAAAAGTTCACTGTTTCTAAGGAAGTTGTAGGCATGGGGGAGAGATTGATAGCATGAGAGAGGAGAGAATTAAGAGATCTGTACTATATCTATTTTGATTTTTCTGCGTGTATGTTAAAGTTAGCTGCTCTCGAATGAAACTAATACAAGATTTCTGATTGTATGTGGAAACAATTTCCAATTCGTCAATCAGTTTGAGATACCGTATCTAGGAAGTAATGCATGTGCCACCACCATCTTGATATCTCGATATCAAGATGCTTGGGTCAGAGGTATTCATAAAGATGGTGGTGGCACAGGCTGTGCTCGCACTCCTTAGTGACATCACTCATCCAAATTTTCACAATAGATGGCGCCACTATTTCGGGCAAGAAAACACACCGGCCACAGCAAATAATTTTTCCCAACTCTAAAACAGAACTGCTAAAAAAAGCAAAAACAAAAAATTCTGAGAATTTTGGTGACTATATATATATATATATTGTGTGTGCGCGTGTGTGTGGTGGATGCATGTGGGGGAAAAACACACAAAAGCACTCATATCAATGAAGAAATACCTGTTTCAAAGTGGGGGGGAAATCCCCCCCCCCCCCAGAAAAAAGAATTCTGGAAACCTGGAAAAGGGTACAAAAGGGCAAATTTTCCGAAACGTAAGGAGGACGCTTGAAATGACATCGAAAAAGAGCGTGGTTGGTAACCCTACTTCTGGCCCATTCTGGGTCCAAGAATGGGCCTAAATGAGCCATTCCCTAGGCAGCCCCCTTCCAAGTGGGCCCTGTGCAGGTCAGGGGCGGATCGCTGTTGGGAAGGGTGATGTTTTTCTTCCCCTCACATTGTGGAAAAGGTGACTATGCGTCCCCATTGTCCCGTATTTTTCTAGACAGTTACGGTTTTCTCTGTGTACTGACTTTTTTTGAAAAAAAAACCCGTTTTTTTCCCTTTTTCTTGTCGAAGTTTTCATGAATATGATATTTCATCAAAAACATTGATACAAGTAATTTTCAACGGATTTATTAAATCCAATATTATCATATTCGCATTTCCCCCATATGTTACTCCGTATTTTTTCCGGGAAAATGACATTCATACCCAGAGAAATGATCACAGAAAACATATGACTTATAGCAGATACGCGGCAGCTTTGTGTAAAGGCCCGTTTACACGCATACAAATACAACGCCACAACAGGCAAATTGCCCAACGAGGTGGCTGACTTAAGAACATCATGGATCCCCGAGCCCCTACCTACTACTGCGGCACCCCCCCCCCCCACCCACCCAACGAATCGGTACATGCGGAAATGTGCGTGTACGTGTAGTGCAACCTGACGTAAAGTTTGTTTCTGTGTAATGCTTGTTATGTGTAGTGCTGTCATCTGCCCCCAGTTTTACTAACTATGAGTGAAGTGTTATGGTTGAATGATTTACCGTTGTAGGACTGTTGCTCTCTGTGGCGAGACTTATTAACGGGGAGATCGGCTCGCATTTGCGCCTTGAAGTTGGGAACCACAGAAAACCAACTTCAGCCGACCACCACTGTGGGGTTCGAACCCGGATCCTCGCATCACGAGTCCGGCACTATAACCACTCGACCACCACAGCGGCATCAAGTAGTTTAATACAATCATGGCCTCCACATGAGTGGGGGCTGACAGGGCTCCAGCCCTGGAGGATTGTCATTATTCTTTGCTTTTTCACGCTATGAATTAATTATGGAGAGGCCAGTGAAATGATCTAGGGGTCCTGCTTCAGTACGTGGGAGGGGGGGGGGGAGCAGGAGTACAGTAGTTAACGAAATCTTAAGTCGTCAAGTGCCCTTCGTGTGCAAAAAACAGGGGAGGATAAATCGAGGGTCAAGTGGTGCAGTGCACCCGGGCGGCAGCTTCGACAGGTTTTAATTTGACACCTAAATTTTTAAAAATTTCCTATTTCAAAAACTCAAATGACATCGCGCTTTTGAGCCACACTTTGACGACGACGATGTTGACAAAACTTGAGGGGACTGATAGTTGGTGTGACTGTAATACCAGAAATATGAGTGTACTCTTTCATAAAGGGCGCGAGTATGTCTTTTGGTGACTCCTCTGATTTTCCTAGACCTGTTAAATTAAGACAAAGGGAAAATTCGTCTTTTTTAGCGGTCTGGTTCTAGAGCATCGGAAACGAATTAGAAATAGATTTCATTAAAAAAAATTCGTCTCATTATACTTTCTCTTTACAGCACAAGTATAAGAGCTGTAATGAGGAATAAGTTATCTGGAGCAACTTAGAATGGTATAGTGACTCTTGACCAAAATGCGAGACAATTTCTTTAAAAGCGGGACGTGTGGTCACAGCCGCTTTGCATGGTTAATTAAATTATTTTTTTTAATGTTTGGCTTTGTGCTAAAAAAAAAATCAGATTTATACCAGTGTCACCTGGGCTGTGTCTGTTAAGCCCTGTCAGCCCCTTCCCCCGACAGGGTTGTCTATAGGGGCGGCACACGAGGTTTTGCACCCAAGCTGCAGGTAGGCTCGAGCAGCCCCTAGGTACATGCTTTGGCGAATCGACGATAAATCTGGTAACCTCGTCCTAACCTAACCACACGTTAGAAAAAAGAAGGAGGGGGAAAAATAGAAGAAAAGGAAGGAAAAAAAAATTGAAAAAGAGAAACAGTATAACAGATAAATAGATTATACAGTAGATTTCCTCTTTTCACCCTCACCCTACGTGTTCTCATTCTCTGAATAGTAGAAAGATACATTATGTATGAAGGGGGGGGGGGGATCATTAACAGTATAAAAAAGAAGAAGGTAAAAAAAACAACTTCGGTTCAAAGGGTAACTATAAATCTTCGCGATGATGAGAGGAGAGAAAACACAGAGAACACAGGGTGTTAAAATTACTCCATTGGCGCTTGGACGTAACATTTCGTCCGTGATCTTAAAGGGGTTCAAATGTACGCAGACGTTAAGGGCCATTTATACACCGTTTCTAGTAGACAAACCGGATTCTATTTTTTCGGTTAAGTAGGCCCTATGGGAATGCGCCAATGAACGTGGCCTCATATCATCCAATGATCATCGACAAATTGATTACTTACGTTGTGGAGCAGTTATTTTTTTTAGTTTTTTGACGACTTAAAATTTCCAGTTAACTACCAAACTTTTTGGCCCGTGTAACGGTCATGTCCCACGGGCCTCCAGCAGCATGTAATTTTCATTCAAAAATTAAGTACAGGATGCCCCATAAATTCGTAAATAGTTTAAAAATTCATAAAAATTGAAGGGATTCGGAAAACTGTGGCTCGAGATACCGATGTTTAGAAAAGGAAAATCCATCTCTGCCCTCACGAGGACTCGAACCCCCGTACGCCGGACCAGTGCTCTTCCTCTAAGCTGTGAAAGCAGATAGAATATTCCCTTCTTGGAGCATAGGAGGGGGGTGGAGAATCAAGGTGGTCTAAATCGCTGGAATGCAATTTTTCATAACAAAGCGTTTTCTAGATGCTTCCAAATGTAGTCGAATCCCGCTTTAACGAATACCGTTATAGCGAAAAAATCTCGTTTTAACGGACACTTTTCTAATCCCCCCCCCCCCGATAAATTTGCATAGGAACAATGGAAAATCCTGGAATTTCTTTATAACGAAATTTCGTTATGACGAAGAGATTTTTCCGATTTCTTGGAATTCGTTATAACGGGATTCGACTGTAATGAGTTTTCCCTGAATTTCTTTTTTTGATCACGAGGCCCTTCAGAGAAAGAGAATCAAAGTGGTCTAAGTGGTCTAAGTCACTAGAGTGCAATTTTTCATAACAAAGCGTTCTTCCCTGGAAGCGCCCCCCCCCCAAAAAAAAAAACAGTTTACCTTGAAGTGTTTTTTTGCCTGTAACGCACATTAGACAAGCATTACAAGTATTACAAGCAAAAAACATTTCAAGGACAACTGTGGCTTTCAGGAAAGAACGCTTTGTTATGAAAAATTGCACTGCAGTGACTTAGGCCACTTTGATTGTCCACCCCTCCGTATGATGGACGGCGGCAACATTCCGCTAATAGCTCGCAAATGACATCAAGCCCACCAGATGGCGACGTATATGCAGAGAAAGACGTTCTCTCCTTTATTTACCATCACAGCGGTAATCCCGAGACATCCCGGGTTCTAAACCCTCTCAAAACGCCACTCCCCGAGCCCACATACGTTTGGAAGCTTTCTTCTCCTGATAACACGGGGAGGGAAGGGATTGATTGATTGATGACCCAGAGCTGTTGTGCAAGACAACCGGGGGGGGGAGAGGAGGAAACATGTTATCCCCCCCCCGTGTTGTCAATCAACTGCCAGTGGGCGGAGTCAGCTTTTGTTCGGAATCTGATGAAAGAAGTACGCACACAGAAAAATATAGTCTTTTTTCCTCTTCCTTGTTTTTTTTTAAATATTATTTTCGGTTTTGGGTTGGGGAAGCATTTATCAGCTCTATCGGAAGGGAAAAAAAAATTCTTCTTGATAATAGGTGGCAATTTCTAGATGTTTTAGTGATTTCCAATGTGGCAGTTATGATGCGGATCAGGGAAATTTTAAAAACCGCTTAAAGGGTCGAAACATAATATTCAGTAACATCTCGGTTTTCGTTGACTTCGGTTATCGTCAGTTTCGGTTTTCGTCGATTTTTTTTCCCCCGCGAAAAATCTCTCTCGGTTTTCGTCGGCGTGACCACGTGACCTCGCTGCTAATTCTTGTTCTGCTCAGTGTGACGTTGTTTCTCGTTGTGTGAGCATAACTCTGCGCGTCTAAGTCAAACAATTCCACGGGACCAAAGGAAGTTTCCAGAGCCCGCAGCCCTTCGAAGAAGGCGGCCATGCCTCATTTCAGGCAAATCTTAAGGACTCGGCAGAAACGAACCTCTTTGCACAGCCTTGTTGTGTGACAGGGGTTCACTGACTCACTCAAGCTGGTCCTAGTGCCAAAAGACCAAGAAGGGAAGATTACCCCCCCCCCCCCCCCCAGATAGTGCCCTGATACCTAAGGTCCTTATAGAGGGGGATTCCCCCTTCCAAACAATAATACCTACCCTTCCTCGCCGTCTTCCATACGCTGAAAAGAGTCTTTAGAAATGAATAAAAATTGGAAATGCCGTGTTAAATGTTCATTTATTCTTTACGTTTGCCATTCATATTCATTTTTATATTAATTTCTTATTGTTTTTAGCATTAAAAGCTATATTATTCTCGGTTAAACTTGTTTTGGTTATTATTTTGCAGTTGTGTAGTACGAATTTATTGGATTTACATCGATTTATATGGAAATAATTACTTCGGTTTTCGTCGGTTTCGGATTTAGCCGATTGTTTTCGGGCGGATTATTGACGAAAACCGAGGTATCACTACGTACGGCAAACTAGAAGGCTAAAACTACGGATTTAATAAAGGAGTCTTGCTCTGTATCAGGGGTTTCCCACGTAAAACCTTTCGCGAAACCCTTAATGGGTACGAGACTATTCCGTGGAACCCTTGATGTTAGTGTTCAGCAAAGTGTGTGCGTCGATCCTCCTAAGGGCGTTTCCAACCTTTGTCAAAGGCGTTACTGTGAGCTAGGATATTGATTTATGTGCTTATTTATGCTTTGAAGTGGTTCTTTTATATGGGTAAATATCTGTCAAAGTATTCTGGGGGAGCCCCTTTCCTAGTTGCGGCCCTGTCCATGCCTGCAATGGGCTAGAATTATGGGTGATCCATGATGGGTTTCCTGGGCAAAGAGATGTTCTGTGGCCCAATACTTAGCTGGGAGTAACAGCTTACATATTTACATACTTACACTCGAATATCTACTCGGTTCGCGAGAAAAACTATTGCAATTACCGTTTTCACTGTTGTTTGGTCATCCGAATCGGTCTGCATTCGTTAAAATACGTACCACGTTTTCGTCAAGATGCAAAATAAAGAACAGCATCTGTAACAAGACCTTCTTTTTTTTATTTGTAATCTCACCAGGTTCCAAAATCGTTTACGGATCCGTGACGTTTGATTCCGCGGAACACCAGTTGGAAATCTATGCTCTATATATTATTGGTAGTGTGTTTGTACACGATCGAATACCTTTTTGCTACGGGTTGTGGAACTTCGAACACTCAACAGACGGGAGCACTAAAAATCAATTTCATAGATTTGCCGATAGATAACGCTCGTGACTGAATGACGTCATCGCCAAATACGTTATAAATATCTATATATATGGAACCACATTTTGAAACAAAATACACAAAAAGACTTTCCTGCTCTCTGTAGAAGGATATAACTACCGCGTCTGCGAGAGGGAATATGCTCATTGTTCAGTTGCAATCTAATAATTAGCGTCCATTTTGCATATTGCTACAATAACACCCACACACATGATCATTTACCAAACAAACGACATTTCGCATATTAATTCTCCCCCCCCCCCCCCCGTTAACAGACATGTTGTGTTAGTTACCCATCAGTTTTGAACAGCAATATGCACATCGGATGTCTCACTTCCTTGATCAGTTTCGCTGATGCCATTATCTTACGACCATTGCGCAGTTTTCATTTTATATTGAAATAACTTATAGGAAGGTAAGTAGAGAAATACGTCAATGTGACTGCGGTCAATGTGATCACATGCCCACCATCAATTGCCATTGTGTCCCGTATCTAGGAGGATGATTTTCTATTTTTAAAAAAAAAATCAATCCGCGCAACATTTTCGTTATAGATGGATTATAATTGTATGTTTTTCTTGAGAAATTTCCTGTTTTTTTTCTAGAAACACCAATTTCCAAACCCCGCCTCTTATAGAAGAAAACATCTGATGTGATAATAACACACAGATTCCCAAGGACATTAAAAATCTTCCTCGCTATACAAGGACATACGTGCGTTCGCTGTGGACGGCCCCCCCATAAAATCGGACGGGACTCGAAACTGTATCGAGGTCCCCTTTCTCTATCAATCGGAAATTCCGAGAATAATTGTTTCTTTCTCTCGAATTTTCTTTCATTTTTTTGGAGATAAGTAAGTTATCAATATATCGTATATACTGTATGTTTTGATTCTAGTGTTTTATCTCGTTATCAGGTTTGTTTTATTTTATTGCATTGGTGGTTCTGGTGTTGAAAGTTCGGCTTTTGGATAACGTTATTAGGTAATCCCGGCCGGATCATAGAGCGTGGGTTTTGACTTTTATGCTGGGGAGTGCAATTTCCTAAAAAATCTGTGGATACCTCTATACTGTATACAGTCAATTCGCGAGAAGTTGAGAGAACTCCGACACCTCGAGAGAGAGAGAATATATATTTCAGTAAGTTTTCACTCAGCCCTAGAACTTTTAAAATGTTAAAATTTTCTCTTAACTCGAAGTTTTCTTCCTTTAAGTCGAAGTTTTCGGGAATGAGAGAAACTTAAGAAAAAAAAACCCCAGCATTTAGCGATATAATTTACCATTTAGTGACAGAATTTAGCATTTGGCAATAGAATTCAGTATTGAGCAATGGAACAATATAATTTAGCATTTAGCAATGAGATTTAGTAGATTCAGTTGTTTGCTTGCAAAATGTCAATGACTTTTTCAGGAAAGAAGGACAAGAAATGGACAGTCAAAAATGACTTCCTGTCAAAACGGTTGAATTTTTTGACAGAAAATAATCTTGAATATACTTTCTATAGAAAATACCTCTCTCATTTATACGAGTATCATGTATGCGTTCGTTTCCAAAAATATATATATACGTCTAGTTGATTTCTTAATATTCTCATTTAATAAGTAAATGTGAAGGAATTAGAATAACTTATCTTTTGAATTTCTTTATCTAAAGTAGTTTGTGTGATACATTTTGCTAATATTATATTCGTAAATAACACTTTAAGGATATCAAAATTTTATTTTACTCCACTCTGAAATTGCAATTCCCATACATCGTACTAACAATATCTCGGAGTTTTTTCTTTTTTGTCGGCCGCTGCACATTCGACTTATCGGGATTTTATTGCGTGTGGGCAAGACTCCTCAGGGCTGGACAAGAGTATTGCCCGCCATGCCCAGGGCATGTAAAAATTCTTACCGTGGCATGTGTTGTTTTCAACCACATGCCCGACGCGGGCACGTAAAAAAAAACCCAAAAAATTGAAAACCCTTTGCGTTTTTATTATGATTACACTGCGCAACGCTGATTTTGGTAATGAATTTTTTTTGACTGACTTTATGTGTATTTCATGTGCTGATTCATGTGCCCCATCTGCCCTGGTATCGGTCCTCCATTATTTTTATGTGCTGGTGAAATCGTTCACCTTGTTCCCCGCTTGTATCGCCTAGATTTCCTGGGAAACGATCTAAGTAGCTGTGCAAGTAATGAACCTTTATGCTCATATCACTACCAAGGTCTGTAAAGTTGTAGAGAGTTCTGTTAACTAGTTCAGCATAGTTTTCAGTCTTGTGGGTGCCAAGAAATTTCTTGGCAACAAGGACAAATGAGATGAACGGTGTCTTATTCATGGAATATACGAAATGAGGATCATTTATGAGCTGTCTGATTTGAGGACCATCAAAAATTCCAGGTTTAAGGTTTTCTGCACTTATTCTATGCATGTAAAGCAAGGGTCATATAAGCATCATATTCTTAAATTCTGCGCTGATGAAATTTCGAATTATCTTTTGATTATCTTCAACATCTCATTAAACTCATCAATCTTGCCATCTGACTGGAAAATTAATAAGATTATCCCCATATAAGCATCATATTCTTAAATTCTGCGCTGATGAAATTTCGAATTATCTTTTGATTATCTTCAACATCTCATTAAACTCATCAATCTTGCCATCTGACTGGAAAATTAATAAGATTATCCCCATATAAGCATCATATTCTTAAATTCTGCGCTGATGAAATTTCGAATTATCTTTTGATTATCTTCAACATCTCATTAAACTCATCAATCTTGCCATCTGACTGGAAAATTAATAAGATTATCCCCATATAAGCATCATATTCTTAAATTCTGCGCTGATGAAATTTCGAATTATCTTTTGATTATCTTCAACATCTCATTAAACTCATCAATCTTGCCATCTGACTGGAAAATTAATAAGATTATCCCTATTTATATATATATATAAATCAAGATCTCTTTCAAACCCCCTTAATTTCAGACCCGTCACTATCACCTCTATTTGCTGCAAGCTTTTTGAGTACACAGTCGCCAAGGAAATCCGCTCCCACCTTGATTCAATAAACTTATTTCTCAAAGCAGTATCGGCAAAAACGTCCAAACGGATGTAATTTTCTTGGATGTCTCTAAAGCTTTTGACAGGGTGCCCCACAACAAACTTCTACTTAAGCTCCAAAACCTTGGCCTATGTGTTCAATTGCTTGAATGGGTGGAAGCCTTCATTACCAACCGCAGTCAGTTTGTCTCCTTCAAGGGCCAGAACTCCCCATTTCTTCAAGTTGAGTCTGGCACTCCCCAAGGGTTCGGTCTTCTCGCCATTATTGTTCTTGATTTATATTAACGACATCCCAATTTCCATCAATTGCGATATCAGACTCTTTGCAGATGATTGCGTCATCTACCACACAGTACACAAAGAATCTGACCAAGCATTTCTCCAAAATAACCTCAACATTGTCTCTGATTGGTGCTCGTCCTGGCAACTACCCTTTAACTCTTCAAAAACAGTATTTATGAGAATGACTCGCAAAAGACTTCCCCTCGCGCGTTTCTTCTTACACTATCAATAACTCCTTCATCACCGAAATTTCTAGTTATAAACATCTGGGTGTAATTATTTCTGCCGACCTCCGTTGGAATCTCCATGTTGATTATGTCTTTCATAAGTGTCTCCAAAAACTCTTTTTTCTTCGTCGGAACCTCAAAAATTCCACCCGTCACCTCAGACATCTCTGTTTCTAAACCTACATCCTTCCTCTACTCTCATATGCCCGTGAAATCTGGGACCCTCATACTCTCTCTCCAATATAGACAAACTAGAATCTATTCAAAATAAATCCGCCCGTTTCATTCTTAACTGTTGGTCATCCTCTGCCTCCGTCGCCGAACTCAAGCGCCAACTCAATATGCAACCGCTTTTTACCCGTAGATATATCTCTCGACTATCTTTCCTTCCTAAAATTCTTCACGGCCATTTTCATATTGACACCTCGAATTTCCTAATTCCAGCTTCATACTTTTCAAAAAGAATTAACCATTCACAAAAAATTGAAACCCATCTTTGCGTCCACAGATTGTTTCAAATTTAGTTTCTTTCCTCGTACAATGACCGACTGGAACAACCTCCCGCCAAACATTATTGATTGTACAACAGTATCCGATTTTCTTTGCAACATCAATCGCATGTGTGTAACTTCACCTCCGCATTCCCTTGTATAGGCCTCGGATAACCAATATTGTGTAAATAAATAATAAATAAACAAGGGCTGTCCTGATCAAGATCTTTCATGAGCTGTTTTATTAACCCTAGCTTTATATACAGCGGAGGCAAGATGATTCTGTTTCATCTGGCTAAGGGTTCACGAACCACGTTTCTTTCTCCAACAACCGTAAAGCCGGGTTTTCCTAGGAGCAGGTTTCCTGTGCCGCGCGCAACACGCCGTCCACTCACCAGTAAGAAAAGCAACATGACTGTTTTCCTACTGAGCGCAATACGCCTGATGACAGCGCTTTACGCCGGGCGTGATTAGCCGACTGCTTCTGAAGGAGTCAAATGCGTCGTGCGCCGCGGTTTTGCCGATATTCTCTTCACTCTTGTGTGTTTTCTTTCCCTTCCCTTCAAACCGCAGCATGCAGACGACAGAGTAGCTGATGCCAAAGCCATATACTTTATATAGCGCCATTTCCTAGCGCCTCGCTAGGAAAACACAAACGCGTAGCGTGATTATGTAACACGTTTCTGTCCGCGCGAAATAGTCTAATTCGGTTCACGCTGCGCAACAAACCTATTCCTAGGAAAACCCGGCTTTATGTCTCTCGTAGTCCACTCTTTGAGTGGTATTGTTTTTACCCCCATAGGCACAAGACGCAAGGATATTTCGCGTAGCCCCCCTTGCTGACCAAGGAGAAAGTTAATCGTTTTCAAGTCCACACAAATTACTCATTGATATTCGTGAAACTCAATTTTTTCTCCATGACCAAAGTGATGGTGTCGTATTCCTCTTTCATTTTCGTTGAGTGAGAAATGGGTGTTAACCCCTTTAGACCCCTTCTCTTCCCATTAGTCCACTGTCGTAGATGTTCTGTACAAGTTTTACACACTATGTGTGTGTGTGTGTGTGTGTGTGTGTGTGTGTGTGGAGTCCAAACCTAACGCCAAAGTACCCAAGATAAGCTCTTTTAACAGAATCAGAAATGACTTTTCCGTTCTCTTTTAGGGTGTACTCACCACGTATGTAGCAAAATTCACCAGGATAATTATTATTATAACTTCTTCGACTGGATGCCAATCTTTCTTTTCATCAGCACTCGAAACAAAGAACTTTATACGTGATGTAGTTGTTCGCGATTTGCGAAATGAAAATCCCGGAACAGAGATTAAAAAACCCCCCTCAAAACTTTATTTAGATCCGGATTGCCCCACGACCATGCTTTACGAAAGCCGGACACATCCCACTTCTCAAGGAGATATCGAAGCGTTCCCGAAAGATGGGTGCATCCGGAATCTTATTAAATGAATATATGTGTGCATATATCTATTCTATAATATAAAATCACAAACTCGAAAAGGGACTGTTTCTAAGCAACCGAAATTAGTGACGATTTTATGTTACGGAAATGGGTGACGGAAATCTGTTACGTTTTTGTGTTACGGAAGTCGGTTACGATTTTGGGTCAAATATTCATTTAACTGTAGCACATATCGGGACCCATTTGACACATTGGGACCATGTTATGTGCATGTACCGAGAGGCTCCCACATCCTACAGCAGGGCCCTTAGGCTGGAATTTAGATGGCGAGCCCCCAAACCAGCTTTTCAGGGGGGGGGGGCCCTCTGTGGTTAATTTATAGTGTGAAAAATCAAAAAATGATAAGAATCGTTGTGGCCCCTGTCGGCCCTGCCCTTGTGGGGGGTCATGCCGAGAGGTATGTATATGTATAATATACATATAACAGCATTGCTCCCAACACACAGGGTTGGGGTACCCGGGGATATTGCACGTATACCTTCATGGGAAAGTTAAATGGTTTGATTTCGAGGACCCTTGATGGATCTTGTTGTTTTCTTGCTGCTTTAACATTGAAAAATTTCTGATAGCGGAAGCACAAGATATATCCAGTCTGGGGGGGAGGGGGCCCATGAAATTTGTGAATTCGGTCACGGGTAGTTGTGTGGGTGGGCCTGGATTTTATTCGTTGGTGAAATGAACACAAATGAAAATTTTTCATGGCACTCGCAGCAGGGGATGACCGACAATCTTTCAAGTCGGGGGCCCCATATTTACAGGTTTCATTTTGGGGGCCCTGGATGAATCGCATTCTTTTCTGTTGTAGAATTTGCAACAGTGGAAGCCCGAGATAAAGCTGGTCTGGGGGCCCCACTAAAAGTATGCGAATTGGTGTCCCAGGAAATTGGTTGGGGGCCCTGGATTTTATTCGTTGGTAAAACGAATACAAATGAAAATTTTTCATGGCACTCGCAGCGGAGGATGAACGACAAGCTTCCAAATCGGGGGCCCCATGTTTCCAGGTTTCATTTTGGGGGCCCTGGATGAATCTCATTCTTTTTTTTTTGTTGTTTAACATTGTAGAATTCGCAACAGCGGAAGAACGAGATAAATCCAGTCTGGATTCCCCACTAAAAATCTGCGTATTGTGTCCCCGCTACTGGATGTGGAGCCCTGGATTTTATTCGTTGTAAAATTGATAAAAATGAAAAATTTTCGTGGCCCCTCACGGGGGGGGGGGGGGTGTCCGACAAACTTCCAGGTCAGGACTCCATGGAAATGTCGACAGGTTCTAATTCGGGGCCCCTGGATTTATCTCATTCATTTTTGTTGTTTAACATTGTAAAATTTGCAACACATCGATAGCCCGAGATATATCCAGTGTGGGGCCCCACTAAAATTCAACGAATTGAATCTGGGGACCCCCCATGGGGAAGTTTACTTGGGGTACTTGATGAATTTCTTTTTTTTTTTTTTTTGTTGCTTTATTATTATATTTATTTAAATTCACTACTTCAGTAAGCTGGTGCTTTCACGCGTCCCTTTCCATAGCACGCTGATGAAGTGGGACGAAGTAAACAAGATATGTTGTGAAGAGAAGTGAAGGGGGGGGGGGTGGCCGCCTAGGGCAGATTACTAGTATCTATATAAAATTGCATAACAGAATAACAAGTCCAATTACAGGAGTATCAATCAAAGGAATAATTATGATGAATCCCGATCTAAGAATCGAAATCTAAATTGGTATTATAGCGTCCTTGGCACGCTGGACTCAATAATCAAAGATCCGTTGGTGGCGGTCCGTCCTCGTTCGTTGGACGTCCCAAGTTTAAGTCGTGTAGGCCGTACAACTATGTCATGTTATGTCATTTGTCAACGACAAATCGATGTCATGTTTGCGCCACACGAAGTCCTGGTCCTAGTGTCCAAGTGAGCCAATGTTCAGACACTCAGGTGTTTCAGCCGGACAACACGCATTTAACTTAGACGCACGGAGTAACAAGATCCGAATAGAAATATGAAAGAAAAAGCGAACACACACACACTGATCGCCACGTGTACCGACACCCTCCTAACAATAAACAGTAGTTACGTTTAGATGTAACTACTAGGTTAAGTCAATAGATGCGGCTTCATACAATCAGCTGATAGCAATCAAGCGCCTGTAGAGAAGAAGGAAGAGAAAAAAAAAGCAGTGGAAAACGAATCTCCACGTGAAAAACGTTAACTTATTACTCCATGTTAAAACATTGCATAATTGAGCTGTACTGAATCCCAAAAAACTAGAGCTCATAGAGAGAAACTGTTTTCATATTTTGAAACCAGCAAAAATACAGTCAAAATCAGTTAAAATATTCCAGGCACCAAAAACCGTGTCATTGACGGAGTTTCTTCAGCACCCTTTTTTTTGACAAGTGTAATTAAGGCTCATTTGATCATTTTTGCTGCACCGCGGCCATTTTTTTGCGCACGAGGAGGACTGGTTAGACCGGGACTTGCAATTCATTGGGTCGTATTAACCGACATGGTTTAAACTGTAGTCACAAGTTTTGGATAAGAGATCACCACAGATTGGTTAAAGACCTGAATTTAACCAATATATCTGAGTCGATCTCTTATAAAAAAATTGTTACTATAGTTTAAACCATGTCGGTGAATACCGTCCATTACCGATTCCGAACGGCAGCCTCTTTTTATATACTCAGAGGCCGTTCAAGTACTACGTAAGCAAATTTTTAGCCATTTTTGACATCCCCCCCCCCCCCGTCAGCTAAAGTCAGCATTTTTTGTCACAATTCCACAGCATTTAAGTGGTCCGTGGCACATTTGTAGATCACTGAAGTAGGACTCAAAGATCACTTTCACATTCAAAGATCACCTAAGTAACTCGCGACACAGTTCCAGAACACTTAAACGATCCGTGGCACATTTGGAGATCCCTTGAGTTTTAGAGCGCTTAAGCGGCCCCCAGTGTGGTTCTACATCGCTCAAATTACCCGCGAAACATTTCCAGATTACTCAAGTGATCCGTGGTGTAATTACGGATCACTTGAGTGATGCATGGCACAGTTCCAGAGCAATTAAGCGGCCCGGAAACATTTTCAGAGCACTTGAAGGATCCGTGAAACATTTAGAGATCATTAAAGGTGGCTCTGTAGGGGACTTATCAATAGGGAGAATGTTAGTTCAGGTGCCTAATAACTATCGAAAGGTTTTTTTCCCGTTTTTGGCGCACCGAATAAGATGCCATTAAGAATATTTCGTATCTTCATAAAGGGTGGTTGATGACGTAATCATCATCCAAACCCCCCTCGTCATCAAAAGTCAGGAAATCGGAAACCCCCCTTTCCCCCCCACCCTCCCCCCATCGATGCTGACGTAATACTTGAATGACCCCTCATCGAGAGGTTCGTGCGCTGAACCCTGTGTATGGAACTCCCTGCTGTAGCGATTATTTTTCCTGTGGTCTGTCGCCGTTTCTGTTGTACCCCCCTGTGTCAGAAAAGTTTCTTGAGCCCGGGTGTCGAACTCGCGACTCCTCTGAACACCCTTTGGCACCTTGGGCGAGTGTGTTATCGGCCCGGGATATACCGCGCCCTTGAAATGAAGGCCTTTGAAGACTAATTTTTAAGTTACTGAAATTACATTATCATAAGGCCGTGATCTGTCATTTTTTACGACTCATACGGAGGAAGCATTTGTTTTCCTCAATGAAAAAAATGATTACTTCCTACTCCAGGGAGAGCAGCAGTTTTGCTTACAATAAGTATTTTGCATTGAAGAGACAGATTATCAGAATAATGTCACAGCATACTATTACTAATGAATTATGTATATAGTGTTCTCTACACTATTTTCCCATTATTTCCTTTATAAAAGATCTTTTGTTTTTTCTATTAGTGCCCGAATGTACACAAATAGATGTATATCCTACCACAATAACTGCATGGATGAGTAATAAGGAAAATATGGGTTTCTATCAGAGCAGTGGCTCTTACCTTCTAGTGACCCCGGGCCAGATATTTTCTAGATGGAGGCCCTTAAAAAGGAAAAAAAATATGAAAAGTAAATGTAAATTTTTTTTGTGAGATTCGGCCCCGGTTGTCCCAGCCTAGTTACGCCCCCTGGTTGCTATGACATATAAATACAGTGTGTCCGAGAATTTCACTGGGGGAAGGGGCCAGTGAAATAAATGGCATGCGAGTGTGAAATGGGCAATCTATTTGCGTACTTTTTCCTCCAGTTGAAGTATGTTTCCATAACTGGTTGAGGAGGAGAAAGACTTGGGTGAGGATATAACTCCTACCGCTGTGATGGTCGAGTGGTCGTAGCGACGAACTCTCACCCCACCGGTGCCACAGTGGTGGTCGGTTGAAGTTGGTTTTCTGTGGTTCCCAAAGTCGAGCCGATCTTCCCGTTAAAAAAATCTCGCCATTAGCAAATCTAGATTTACAACATATATTGGTTAAAACGACACCATTTCGCTTTCAATAGAGTGTCGTTATACAGTCGAATCCCGTTATAACGAACTCCAAGAGACCGGAGAAATCACTTCATTATAACGAAATTTCGTTATAAAGGAATTTCAGGTTGTTTGCATTGTTCCTATGTATACTTATTTGAGGGATTAGAAAGTGTTCGTTAAAACGAGATTTTCGCTATAACGGTATTCGACTGTAACTGATTTGGACATTCCCAATCGATATAAAGCTCTTTGTAGTGTAGTGCGTTCATGTCCGTATCGATGGCGCACCCCCGTCACGTCACGTTTCTTGTTCGTGATTGTGAGAAGGTCAGCTTTGACTTTATCACCCATGTGTAAATAGGGTTATCAGATTCGAAAACTGAGAAGAGAGCGCCTAAGCGCACTCATCCTTGATGAAGTTGTTTTACAAATTTTCACAATAGATGGCGCCACTTTCATCTTAAAAAAAAAGAATTCCCCCTCCCCACCATCACCACAATAATTTTTCCCAATTAAAACACAGAGCCGCTATATGTCTTACGGCAATTTGAAAAATCCGGTTATTATGCATAATAGCCAGTTATTATGCATAATAGCCAGCTATTATGCATAGTTACCAACAATATTTTTGGAAGTTTAATTAATTTTGTTTCCCAACCCCTAGGGGTAATGTGCTTATATCCCACATGGGACAGAGCCAGGGTCATGTCTGGCGCAACAGTTATTATGTGCAATCCCCAGCTCGTATTGGCAAATATGATAAACCGTCAACAAATCATTTAAGTTTACCGGAAATGTTGGCACAAATTTCAGCATTCGAGGATGATGGATTCGGTGATTGATGTTGCTTACGTTTAAAAATGTTGATAAATGTGAAGAAAGCTAACATTACAATGCTGATAATAATTTATATGGTTTTTTCTTATTCTCGTAACACACATTTTCATTTACCGTATTTTAATTGTGTATAAGGGAACCCTTTTTTGCCAAAAACTGGGTCCCAAAAATGGGAGGGATTCCTTATACATGGATAGTATCATATATATACATCTTTCAATTCTTTTTTCAAAATTTTAAGCCCAAAAAAATCGGGGGGGGGGGGAAGGGAGGACGTGGTTCCTTACACATGTTCCCAGTTCCCTCTGACATACTGTCTATATGTGCATATGATTGTATATATACTTGTCTAATAACTTGTATAACTTGTTTTTCATGGGCCCCATTCGTGGCCTGCAGGCGATGTGCGTCTGTGCAACCCTGCCTATGTTCCCCCCATATCTCTGTGTTTAATATGTCATTTTATGTATAGTAAATGGGGGAATTTTGGGTGCAGGGGGGGGGATTATGGGAGGAGTCCTGCTGTTGGTTGGCTTGGGGCTGTCCGGCCTGGTGCGGGTCGTTTGCCGGTCTTGGATGTCGGATTTTCCACCGTGGCTCCCGTCTCCTGAGACAAACCAGCTTATATCCCCTAGGGGGACAGAGCGGGGGCCACGGTTGGTCTGGAGGTTCCTTATACGCGTTAAAATCTGGTAATTTAGTTTTTATGACAAGATATGTGAAGTGCACCCATCACGTATGTACTGATAAGTGCTTGAATTTAAGTGATATTTTTCCGCGTGATTTTTTCCATATTTATCATACTTCATACTTACCAACGCCAATCGAGAAATATGCATGATTACCGGTAAAAGTGACAAATGTAGAAAATAAGGTATCAAACTTACCTAAGCGTTTGGTGGTAATGCATAATTGAGCTTATTTAATGTTGAAGAGTCCATTAGTTAATTTCCCTTCCCCCCCCCCTTAAGAATTTCAGACCAGGAGGACAGGGGAGTAAAAGCTACAACGCTGTGCAATAAATAATCTTGGACTTGAAACGTCTCGACATTTTGACATACAGCAAAAAAAGTAAAAAGTAATAATTACTATCAGTCTCCCCCTAGCTTTTAATGAGTTGTGCCTACTTTCTGGTCAGCTTTATTACTTCACCTGGAGCAAGGAGGGGTTTTTATTTCTCTTTTTTATCTTTTCGGAGTGTTGGTTTCTTTTTTTTTTTCGCCTGAGGAATAAGGACTGAGTGTTGCTTGCGTCCTATTTTCTTTATTTCTGAATGGAATAGGTGGCCCCCTCTCCCCTTCGGTTCACGGCATCTGCTGTTGGTGAGCAAACAATAGTACATAAGCTCAAAATGAATATTGAGGCTTTCTTTCCCCAGAGCAGTTTTTTTGCGACTGTCTTTTCATGTTATCTTGGGAAGAGCTGGGCCATGGTCAGAATAGAATCTTCCTTGCTTAGCGGCAACTTGAATTTTGAGGGCGTTGGTCAAAGAGCAAAAAACACACGCGAACACTCATGCCAATGAAGAGATATATGTTTCAGAGTGTAAAAAATTCCCTTGGCGGAAAAAAAAGAAAAAAGATTCCCGAAAACTGAAAAGGAGGACAAAAGGACGAATTCACCAAAACGTCGGAGGACGACTTGAAATGGCACCAAAAAGGAAGACGGGTGGTAACACCTATGTGCAAACACTTGTTCCTTCTCGTTACATTTCTTCCTCGATATTATGTTAATGAATTGTTGTATTTAATGTGTTTTATCCTGCGACTATACACAAGCGTTAGATCAGTAGTGATCGTCGATCATTAAGGGACGTATCTGTGACGTTCCAGTTTTATTTTTTCCACACGCGTCGGACGTTATCGCGTATGTCTCAATCGTGTTTACCAATACAAGGTGAAATAAGAAAACTGCGCTGAAAAAAAAAGTCCTGATTTAGGTTCAAACGCGCGTCGAGGATAACAGCAAAAAAAAAGATAAAAAAATTTCCGAAAAGATAAAGGAGTTATATTTTTTGCGTTCTGTGTTGTTGCTTTTTTTTTTCATGGTCGATCGTCGATAAAGGATCCGCGACGGCGATCATAATGATGATGATGGTGATCGCAAACATTTGATATGTCGCGTTTGTTTTTAAAAGTACAAGCGAATATTCACAGTCGCGCTTGTGTTGTTTTCTTCAGACGTTCCGACGAGTTAACATTTCCAAGATGGAGGAATGGATGCTGCCCTTCAGATTAGTGGAACTCAACGAGAAAATGAAGAACCGAGCCGTGATGGAACTTGGAGAAACCCCAGAAGTTAAGAAGCGTGGCCTCGCTGACATCAGGCGTTACGTCAAAGGTAAACTATGTTTGAAACCACTTAGATATAGACGGACTTGGCTAATTTGGATAATTCAAAATTTTAGGAAATTTCTCTTGAGTATAATATTCAATATTATGTTAAATTTATTTGTTTAATTCGACCTTTTTTTCCCCATGTTTCCGGTATAATACGAAGTTTTGATTGTGATATATGTCCGTTTTCAAAATGTCTCTTTTCTCAAGAATTCCTGGCTAACTTTCTGTCATCTTTTTCTTTTATCCGGGATTTCCTGATTTTTTCACCCGTGGTTAATTAATTATAAATATTAATAAATAAATGTTCTCTGAACATTAATAAATGTTCGAATTATCCAATTCATCAATATAAGATAACTATGCTTTCACGAAATAAATATTAAAAAAAACTTTCAATAATTATGAAAATGTATTGAATGTCTATCATCTACGATGCCTGTGTTAAAACGTGAAAGAGATCACGACAACTATAGTCCACGCCGCTAAATGTGATCACATCGTGACTCATGGCTGCTGGTAGCAATAACCGAGTGATAAAATTATACCTGATAAAAGTGCCGATTGCAAGTACTGTGACCATACATCCCGTTTCGTTGAATGGGGCGTATGGTAAATCGGTATTGAAAAAAAACGGGACAACTCTGTCTTTTCCTCATAATTGTTCGCAAAATGTTCAATCTCTCGTTCTTTTTTTTAAACTTCTATGCTAAAACGGGACTTCTTTTCCCGTTGAGCTAAAATCCTGCATTTTTGTTATTCAGCCATTGTGTGGAGCTAGAATAGAACTGTCTAATATTATCAGGATTACGATATTTTTGTTCATGTGCAATACGTTTCATAGATCCATCGAGATAGTCTCTCGGAAAAAAGAATTTGAATCTAGTCAAATGGAAGACCCTGATCAAGAACTGAAGGAAAAAGCTTTCTTTCCTTTTCCCATATTCACTTTCAGTGTAGGAAGGCCAAAAGCAGCTCCACACATGCGGATACTACGAATGATTCACGGTGAATACTACGAACTGATTCGACATTACGCATGGAAATATTGTCCACAAGAGAGGAGGAGAGATGACAACTTGCAGCCTTCCCAGTAGCACAAACGTATAGATTTATATCACAAAATGTGTTTCCAATATTGATCTATATCGGGCCACGATGTCGTTCTATCTAAAAAAAAGGCATAGTCGAACATAAATAGATCTATATCGTGAATGTGACAAATCCAAATACAGTACTTCAAATTTTGGGCGATAAATGATACTCTTCCAGAAAAAAAGTTGAAGCTTTTCTGTCTGTGGGTTCGAGTCCAGCACCCTGCCCCCCCCCCCCCGAACACTTTCCACCTCTTACCTCATGACTTACGAACGCAATCCGTCTCATCGGTCTCATCACTGGTCGCATAATGCTATTATAATATTAGTTTAAAGGTAATGATTTTTGACTTGTATTTCAAATGCCGTCAAACTTATTCATTCTCGTATAGGGTCATTCCACGTGACCAACGTAACATTCACAGCCAAAATGAGCTCCATTTTTGGCTTGTAAATAATGAAATTTTATAAAAAGATAATTTTAAACTTTGGAAAACTTGTTCACCGCCTGAAGAAATGGTATAAAAATTGTTAAATGCATAATTTTTTTTTTCATAAATAGTGGCTGCGACCAATGCGTCAGCTTTTGGAACTGGTAGCTATGGTGATTTGTGCGAAGGGTGAGGGTTCGTTGTTCGGCTCGGATCGGAGAGCTCCTCGGCAATCGTATGGAGCGCAGGAATGCCTACGGCTCCCCCCTCTAGCAGCGGGGTCGATACTGAGGCATCCTGCTTCAGCGGCGCTCGGCTTGGGTAACCGAGGCGTCGAAGGGGACGCAGACCGAGCGACGGGTTGCGTGGCCACAAGGTGGGGAGACATCCCCACCGAACTAGCCCGGGGTTCCTAGGGAGCTCGGCGAGAATGTAACAGTTTTTATACCCCCCTAAAAAAAGGGGGTTTACTTTGTTTCTTGTAGCAACTCCTCTGAATCAACATGTTTTCGAATCCCAAATTTTTTCACAGTATAACTTTCAAGTGTTGAGTTTAGTTTAATATACCTGCCAAATAAATACAAATACAACGTCGCAACAGGCAAAGTGCCCAACGAGGTGGCTGAGAAAAAGATGCCCATAACAAGAATGGATGTCACATATTACTAAAATTCAGCAACCCAATTAAATGCAATCAAAACAATTATAAACATATATACATGATAAAATATTATACAATGCCCATAAAATGTATTTATGGTTGTCTTATTCGAAAGTACAGGGGGAAGTAAGTACGGATAGCTTCTCGATTTACCCCAACATGTTTATCGTATTCCTTTTTTAAACGTGTCAATCGTGTTAGAATTCATTACCCCCGAGGGTAAGCTATTCCATTTATTAACAACCCTATTAGACGCGTAGCTCTTCTCTGCACCCCTTCAACCAAGTCCATGTCCCTCCGTAGGTATGGTCTCAAAAACCTTACAGCATACTCCAATCCAGGACGAACCAAGCCTCGGAAAAGCGGAAGAATGACTTTCGGAGAACGCGAAGAGACCTTTTTGAAAATGAAACTCCAGCGTTCTATTCGATTTTTTTGACCAACGCTGAATAATGTTCAGAAAACCTAAGATACACGTCAATGAGAATTCCCAAATCGGTCACCCTAGTTGCATCCGGGATAGTGACACCATTCAACTCGTAAGAGAAACGTGGGTTGTTCGAACCAAAATGAGCGGCCATGCACTTGTCAACGCTTCATGCTCCATACATTTGCCCATGTCCCGATCCTGTTCAAGTGGGTCTGGAGCAACTCCCTATCGTTTTGATTACCAATAACCCCCCCCCCCCCATTAGCTTCACGTCATCTGCATATTTGACAAAAAATCCCACTGATACCCTGATCGAGTTTATCGATAAAAAGTGAAAAAAGTATAGGGCCCAGGACACTTGAGGAAATCACTAGTGACGGATGTCCAATCTGAGAATTCCCCGTTAATTCACCACACCCGTAGTGGTCTATCTCTCAACCAAGATTCTCTCTAATTCAGTAAGTTGATCCCAATCCAATCTCGTGTAAAAACGCTTCAAGAGTTTACCATGTTGGACCCGATCGAATGCCTTCTGGAAGTCAAGGTAAACAACATCTACATATTTGTCCTTACCCAAAGCCCAGAAGCAAAGGAGGTTAGTCACACATGAATTCCCCTTCCTGAACCCATGCTGATTACCTGACAATACATTATTCTCTTCTATCCACTTACTAGACGATAATTGGACACAGCCTCTCTACTACCCTTCTTAAATAATATCGGAACAACATTAGCAAGTTTCCAATCCCTTGGGACGATACCCTCAGCAACACTACTCCAGCAAATCTGCGCGACTGGCCCCAACAATTTATTAGCACATTCCCTGAGGACCCTGGGATAGATATCATCTGGTCCTGGTGCTTTGCTTGCACATACATTTTCTAGAAGATTCAGGATCTCCACGTCTTCCACTTGAATATCGTTAAGGATTTTATTACTCCATGCAACACCCGTACATTGAACATCGTATTCTCTATTATAAACCGACAGGAAAAAGTCATTGAAAGCACTACACATGCCTACATCGCTCTCTACCCTAGACCCTCCTTCTGAGAGGGGGCCAACTGTCCCCTTACATCCATTATTGGCGTATATAAAAAATGATTTTGGGTCGGAGCCAATGTTGTCTGCCAACTTAGTTTCAACTTCCTTTCTACTATCCCTTATCGCTTTCTTCAACGCTTACCTTTTATCAGTAAACAATGACTGATCACCTCGGTCACTTTTATACTCTCTGAATGCTCTTTTTTTTTTTCAAGATAAAGGTTACGCACGCAATCCGGGATCCGTAGGGGTCGCATCCATCAAATCCAATAACTTTTTTTTATTTATTTATTTGTGCTCAAGTGCGTGTGGTAATATAAAAAACACATGTAAGCAGAGTATATGGACACCAAATTATTATTATTTACAAAGTACTATATTACAAAGTATTAATTACAAAGTACTGCTTATAAGTTGGTGTTTTTTGCAAATGGAATGAGGTCTCCTGTGTTTGTATACATGTTTACACGCATGTTGGCAACTTTAGATGTTTCAATGGATTGATTTAGTTCCATTTAGTGGACTCGTGCACCTCAGGGCCGTAACTAGCCATTCCTGTGCCCTGTGCAAGAATTTAAATTTAGGACCTTCTAGCCCATTTAATTCCATTCTGGGCCTCCCTTCCAAGTGGGCCCTGTGCGGGTGCACACACTGCACCTGCCTAGTTACGGCCCTGATGCCCATCTTACTATCAATGGCATGTGTACATATATATATATATACATACATACATACAAAAAACTGCAAAATAAAAAAAATACGTGGGGTCCACGCCCTCACAAGGGGGCAATTTGTTTTTTTTAATGCGAGGGGGAATTTGAGAATGAGTGGTTCTATTGAGGCCTTTTTTTTCAGAAGGAAGTTTAAGCAACTTCTCAGATCCTCCACCATTTTCACAGGAGTTCAAATTTATACTAAGGGGTCATTCAAGCAATAAATGTCGATTAACCTCAAACGCATTTTTTTTTCGTTATAGTATGCGTACTTAGGGCCATTCAAGTATTACGTCAGCAGATTTTTAGATATTTTTGACCCCCCCGTCAACAAAAGTCTGCAAAACACTGACCGCCCTCGTCAGCAAAATTTCGTCAGCAGCTTAGAATATTTCATATCTTCAAAAAGGAGTGATTGATGACGTAAGCAACCTCTAAACCCCCCTCCCTCCTCTCAAAGGTCAGCAAATCTGAAACCCCTCCCCTCACCCTCGATGCTGACGTAATACTTCAATGACCCCTTACCAATCGTCTTAGTAAGTTTGAGAAATTTATCACTTCTACCTGCGAACAGAGGTGGATTTAATAGAGGGCGCTCCCGGAGTCCCGACTTCGAAAGAGCCCCCGAAAAATCCAAACTTCACGTTTTTTTCTAGTTTAAGAGGCCCAATATGTATTTTCTTTTACGTCCGGGACCTCAACCGACTTTAATCCGCCACTACCGGCGAATATGCATAATACCCAAGTATCGTTGTAAACTTTATAAATACTGAAAGCATTATCACTTTTACCGTCGATAATGCATAATAACCAAGTAAATTTGGTAAATACTTGAAATTAATCGCCTTTATCTCTCTGGTTATGCATAATATCCAAGTGTAATTGCTGTATTTGTTAAATAATGTGAAAAAACCCAAATGAGTCTAATATGCGTGATGAATTTAGCCGGACCTAGTGCCGTCTTAACACATGGCCCAACCGAGCACGGTCGGGGGCCTGAAGAGAAAAGGGGCCTCAGGAAAACGAGAAGTAGTTTAATTTTTAGAGAATTTACCAGGTAAGGCTTCAGAAAAATCACTTCGTCGCGGGCCTATGATGGCTCTTAAGACGGCTCTGGTCGGGCCCCGATATAATGATATGAAATTTTGCCATCGTACCGCCGATGTAATGACACAATACAGGTATGAATCATTATATTATTATGTATCAAATCTACACAATACGGGTATAATTATGATGCTTGGGCACTATGCATAATCGCCGGTAAAGGTGATAAATTTAGGGAAATTCATCAAACTTACCAAAATGCTTGGCGAGAATGCATAATATGCGGTTAATATATACAATAATTGCATTTACCTTCTATATACTTTGCTTATATAATAGAACAAGAGAACCTGGTGTGCACCGACGACGACGAGTTCTTCCTGGCGTTCCTGAGGAAAGGCAAGTACGACACCAAACGTGCCATCAAGTTGATGCAATCCTACTTCAAGGAGAAGAAGAACTTCCCAGAGATCTTCTCGACACCGAACCTGGAAGGAATGAGGAAATGCTTGGAGACGAGCTTGGCGAGCATCGTACCTTACCGGGATAGAGACGGATCTTCCATTATTGTCTTCAGGACAGGTAGGTTATTTTAGTGCGTGTGTTTTAAAAAGCAAAGGATATAAATCAACATCATTCTGGAAAAGTTGAAGCTACCCTGAATGCCGGCCTTCACGGCTGTTTCCCAAAATGGGCAACAAGTCACGAATATGAACTTATGGGCAGGGGCTTACGCAGGATCGACCTTTTGGAGGTGGCGCAAACGGCTTGGGAAGGAGGGGGGGGGGGAAGGCACAAAAATTTATTTTCTTCCCGATTTTTGAGCTACCACCCTTCAGAACACATTAAAATTAACAGAAATTACTTAATGAGGGCCGTAAATAGGATTTCTGCTGCCAGGGGCAAACAATGGTTTTGTCACCCCCCCACAACTTTAATATTCGATAATTTTACAACGGTGGTTTTTGTCTCCATCTATAACTGCCGCCCCTAAATTTTGCGGCCCTGGGCAGTTGCCCCCCCCCCCCCCAGTGCCGGCCCAGGGTTAATATAGCATATAAAAGGTATGTACTTTCGATATTCAGTTTCTTTTTCAAGGAAATATTAGTCTTTTCTATTTTTTTTTGGTCGGCTTGGGGCGGTGGGCACAGGCTCAGTGAGCACCACCTCCCCACACGTACGCTCCTTTCAATGGATATAATATAAGCTCCTATGGGTTAGCTTAGGCGGTGTAAGTGGGCGCGTCGAGATCAATTTAAAGTTTCTAAAGAAGGGGGCGAGGAACAGAAAAATTGGATAATATGCCTACATCTGTGAATCAAATGTCTGTGTAAACCAGAGTATTCCAAAATTTTCTGTCTCCTCCCCCCCCCCCCCCACCATTAAGAAAATATCCCCTAGATATCCCCTATATCCAGAAGACAAATCTCGTCCAATGTTTTTGGAATTATTTTTCATTTCTTATGCATCTACTGCGCAGCCGTGAACTTTTTTTTTTCAAATGAAAGACGGGCAGGGCTATCTCTGGATAGGCTTTGGCTAGATACAGTAGTATCTAGGAGGCTTTAGAATCGGCCCGACTTTGGAATTAGCCCCCCCCCCTCCCTCCCTCCTGTGAATAGGGTCAAAGATGTTTGGTTAATCCGTGAGTACACATTTTTTTCAGATTATGGGGCTCTGGACAAACACTTCCATTTGCCTAATTTCATTCAAATCAGATCCCGGGGAGGCACTTACAATCAAATCAGAAACTTCCACTCTCTTGATAACGTACAACTTTTCAATTGTTCCCAGACATCAGGTTGTTAACCCCTGGCCCACTGCCCTATTCATTTGTTATCTTTTCTTCACTTTCTCATTTGTGCTTGGGTTCCCCACCATCAGATTTGCGATAGACTTTGCATATCATAACATCGTGATTAAAGGGGGGTTCATTCGAAAGATTAAAGTTCTTCGATTATAGCGCTATTTTCGTCAGCATTGAAGAGAATGAACGTTCAGAATTGGCCAAGCATTTGGCGCATTTACCCGTTTTTCCTAATTGGAGCGTGAAATTTCTGATTATTTCTGTTTGTCTTAAAAAAGCGTGAAATTTCTGATGAAATGAAATAGTGGAACTGAAGATGGTTGAGGCCAGTGCTGTCCAACCTTTTTGATGTCACCCCCCCCCCTCTGTAGTGAAAGTCAATTTCAAGACCTCCCCCCCCCCTCCCCTCTCTCTCTCTTTTCCGAAAGATCCAAAATGTATTGTTTTTTTATATAATTCGCTGCCATAAAAAATTGAAATAATGCCAGTGCATTACGATTTCACACAGAACTAAATGTGTCGGGGGAGTTAATAAAAACGATTCCGCGAACCCCTTTACAATGTACTCGCGGACTGCAGGTTGAGAAACACTGGTCAAGGTGATGCTTGTAATATTCGAGTTCGACTGTATCTCTATAATGGCTTTTCTGCTAGACCTCGAGACACCAATGCTCCTTTTCGACGCAGCCCGACCTCGCGACAGTTCAACAGTTTTTGCCTGACCTCAAGGCAGCTTGGCACCACCGATGCCCGACGTCGAATGAGCTTATAACGACGCTTCTGCCTTGCATCGACTTTCCTCGATGTAAGGCAGGCTGGGCTAGTTCCAGCCCCATCTGCGCGACTGTTCAGCTGCATTTCTGCCTGACTTCCAGGCAGTTTCGCTGAATTTCAGCGTAACCTCAAAGAAAGTTTAGAACTAGTGCTCTTTGAAACCCCAGGCTGACTCATCCACCATCTTTGAGTGAAGTGTGACATCAGTATTATCGCTGAATCCATTCGTTGTTCCCCTTATCCTGCTTTTTTTTAACGATTAGATGTGATTTGGAGCGGCAAAACCAGTTCTTTTGTTCAAAGATGCAAGACGATAAGC
The DNA here is from genome assembly GCF_987345545.1 of Pholcus phalangioides. Taxonomy (NCBI): domain Eukaryota; kingdom Metazoa; phylum Arthropoda; class Arachnida; order Araneae; family Pholcidae; genus Pholcus; species Pholcus phalangioides. Next base: position 4,379,697 of record NW_028301611.1, read on the forward strand.
CCCCGCTCCCCCTTTTCTAGACACCTTATTATGAACTAATTCTGAACAACCTCAAGACCACGTAGCCCGAGCTCGAACCAGTTTTACATTTCTTCTCTACCTCTGGGCAAGCATACAGTCAGAGCTGCCTGACTGAGGGCCGTCATTTCAACTTTTTCCAGGGGGGGGGGCGCAAAGAACATGTACTCAATGTATGTATGTATATATATATATATATATATTTTGGGGGGGGGGCAGTTGGCTTTTCAAAATACACTAAAAATGGTGTGTATATACACACACACCATTTTTAGTGTATTTTGAAAAGCCAACTGCCCCCCCCCCCCCAAAATGACGGGACTGGGCTCTGGGCTGTTCGCTACATTTCTACCTGACCTCAAAGCAAGTTTAGAACGGGTTCTGCCCAACTTCAAGACAGCTTAGAGCAGGCATCTTCAACCCGTTGTTCGCGAGCACCACGGCGCTCTCTGAAGTACCGAGAGTGCTCGATACTCGTGTCCGATTTCGTGCTCGCGAGCACTTGATCGATGTTCCAACTGAACACTTTGAACAAATTGCATACAAGGATTAATTAAAATCATCTTGATTTCAGGCATCCGTATGCCGAACTTGCCATAAGGGTGCTCTTCTTTTGATGATAGGTACAGGCAGCGCCCACAACTGGAAAAATGCTGAAGACCTCTGGCTTAGAGCTATCTATGCCCGACATTTCTAGCACCCAATATTAACTATTCCCGATAAATATCCATTCTCGAATGAATTCAACGACGTTTATGAATTCAACGACGATTGCCGCCTTAACGGGCACCGCCCCGGAGGCTTCAAGAGAAAAAGTTAGCTTCGAAAGACAGAGACCCGGAAATTTTCGAGAGTAAGCATGTAAATTTGCCAGGTAAAGCCTCTGGAAAATCACTTGGCGGGGTCCCACGATACTCTTGAGACGGCCCTGACCTTACCTCGAGTGAAGTCTAGAGGAGGACCTACTATTTTGTCTGATCTCGAGGCTGTTTATATGCATTCTGCGTGACCTCGAAGCAAAGTTGAAAACTATTTCCGCCCGATCTCAAGACACTTAAGCGCCACCTATGCCCGATTCAAACGAACGGCATTTCTGCCTTACCTTGAGCCAAGCCCAGAGTCACCATTGCTCGACATACAGGCTGTTAAGCTGCATTTCTGCCTATACAATATACTAGATATAATAACATCAATTACTGGCAGCATTAAAGAAGTGACAAACCATTGTAAAGGTATATGCATTTCTGAAACGCCGATTGCTAGGGAACCAAGGTAACCAAAGTAAACTTTCCGAAAGTGAATGTTGGGGCCCAGGAACCATTGTTGCCCGATGGTTTTTCACCCATTTCGGGCATTCGCCCAGTTCCGCCAAATTTTTAAAGTAGCCCATCGTTCAAGCCAGGTCCCGTTTGGGACATACGCAAAATTTGGCGAAGATAGATCTCAAATTGTAGATTTGTATAGAGAACGTAGTACACACACACAGACACGCAGGAAATTAATTTTATATATATGTTACGAAATTGATCAATTCACGTCGCTGCTGATCACTTCGCCAATTGGTCAATTTCATTGAATATTGATCCGACTAATTCCGCCGGTCAGTTCGTGAAGTGACCTGTGATCGCAGTACAAAAGACATGATTCGGGATCATCGTCAAGTTGGCGTATTTTTTCGTGATAATTATGTCCACGTAAGTTATCGCAACCCAGCAAACAGGAGTCACGATGTGCGGTAATCATTTTCTTTTTCTCTCCAAAATTTGGCGAGAAAAAATGACCAGATCGATATGCCCTGAGGAATATTTTACCTCTCAGGAATTTCTGACTGGAAGCCGTGTTTTCTTGAGGAGGTGTTTTTTTGTGTGTGTGTGATTCTCTGATTTTTTCTATTTTCCCGTCCAAAGAGCACTGGAAAGTGGAGGAGATCAAATTCTCGACGATCATACACTTCATGGCAGTGGCGCTTCTCTCAGCGGTGGAATACGAACCTTCTCAGGTGTGTGGAGTCAAGATACTGATGAGCACCAAAGGAATATCGCTTAACCATGTCAGGCACATTCAGCTTCGGTACCTCGCTCTGATGGCAAGGGGAGTTCGGGTGAGTATCTATGCAAATACAGTAAAAAACACAGTCACACGGCCGAATGGCTGTAAAATCTAGATGGTTTCGTGATGCTAGTTTTTCATGATTTAACCACTTGACCACGTACAAGATTTTGGGAAGAAATTTAGATTGTTCTTTATTTGAAGAATCGGCGATAAATCTGGTAACCTTGTGCTAATCTAACCGCGCGTTAGAGAAAGATAAAGGGGGAAAGAAAATAAAAAAAATTTATATGAGAGGGAAAAGTACAATAGATAAGGTAGATAAAAGAGAGTTTCTTAGAGTCCTGTAGAGTCCTGTCTCTCACACTCACCCTACATGTTCTCTTTCGCTCAGGAAGGGAGGAGGAAATGAAAGAGTAACTTCCGTAGAGATAGGATTACTATGAAGCTTAGCGGTGGTGAAGAGAGAGAGGAAAAGAAAACACAGAGAACTTGTTCGAATTTACTGCACTAGTGTTTGGACGTAATATCACGTCCGTGATCGTAAAATGGTTAAATCCGATAGCCCCCCCCCCCCACTTATTGTTCAAAAGTGCTCAGAAAAATTTCAACTCCCCTCCGTCGCCCGTTTTTTCGAACATTCAATGCAACTTTACGTTGCAAACACTAGCGCTATTGTATTGAAGGGTAAAAGGTGGTAAGCGTTGTAAGTGCTAAAAGTGGAAATGCTGGGAAATCGCAAAAAAATTGTTATTGCAGCCCGTAGGGACGTTCACACTTCCGTCCACTTTACACGCTCTTTGGAACTGCTTAGAGCAGTGGGTCTCAAACTGTGGGTCGCGACCCCCCTGACGGGGCTGAGGTATATATTCCTCCGCAACGTAAAATATATTTTCAACCTGAAACACACGTTAAATCTTATCTGAGCTACTTATTTTCCATGTACGCACTCACTGGTCAAAAGTAAAGCACAGAACTACAATAAATTATTATAAACTACAGGGTGTCTGGGAAAGAAACCTACCCCCCCCCCCCATTAAAATTGAAAAGTGTTGTTGAAAAGTTCATTGTTTTGCTGACAGCCGTGTAAAATTTTAATTATCAGGTTCGATGAAATCCAATAGTTGCAGATTTTGGGAAAAAGCTCCCCCTTCCCTACACAATCACTCATCTTTCATTGATTGTCAAACACAAGTTGATGTTGTGTACCACTACGTACAGAAACACTGACGTATCTCGATCAGAATTTCGGTTTTTCAAAAAATTGGAGAATTCAGAGTTGATTATGCATATAATGAATAGTATCGGCGCAGAGCCACATCTATTAATTTAATTTCCACTCAATTTGTGAAAACTGTCGAAGGGGTCGCCGATAAAATTCTTGTCGAACGGTTTGGGAACTACTGAGTTGGAAGACCACCAGGCACTATTCACGATGACAACATTATAAAGTATTTGAAACTTTAATGCACCTGAGGACGCGTTTTCGGAACCGTTGAAGTTTGTACACGTTGCTCTTAGATGCGAAAGCCCAAGCTACGGCACCATGTGTTAACACAGGGCCACAGAATGAATCACCGAATGGGGCTTGATTCATTCTTGCCTACGCCCCAGCTTGATCTTTTGCATCTAAGAGCAACGTGTACAAACTTCAAAGGTTCCAAAATCGCATCCTCAGGTCTGCATAAAGATTTGAAGGTGTCGTCTATGGTGGATAATCGATTATGGGGAAAAAAATGAGACCTACACGCAAACTGAGCACACATTTGGAAAGAGTGGAAAAAATACTATAAGAGAGAGAGAGAGAGAGGTCACGCCAATTTCATCTAAATATCTGTTTAATGGCGAGCTACAAGCGGTGGAAGATTAGCAAAGTTCAAAACCGAATTTCCGCCAAAATTTTTAACCGTCATTTCTGCAAATACCCTTCCAGCTGCAATTGGTCAAATTTGCCAAAAAAATTGTCCATTCTACCGACTTAAAAAAAAAGAGCTTACAATAAACCATATCGGTTTTCCGGTTCAGGAGAAATTTAGTTTTTCTTTTGCAATATATACATCACTGAAATCAGCGTTTGTCGAAGTAGATATTCGACGGAAATTCGAAATTGGTTGTTACAGATTTTGGCGAGAATTTGATTTTCCTCGAACAATCCTCTAAGGTGCCTCTATCTGCAGGATATCCATATTTAATGGCGAGTTACAAGCACTGAGATACTGGTGAAGCGGAAAATTTAACTGTCTCTCGCCAAAACATGCTAAAATTATTTCTACGAACGCAGATTTCAGTGATGCATTGCAAACAAACGACCAAATTCCTCCTGAACTAGGTGCTTCCCTGTTTCTCCTAATGCCAACGAAAAACATTCCCTGTTTCTAAGTACATTACTCACTGAGATATTCAACAAAAAACGCGGAAAGGTGGATAAAAACAGCGTTAAATACGGATAAACCGTTTTTACCCGCATTTAAAGCTGTTTTTCCCCGTTCGTTTTTCGGATTCGAATATCTTTGTGAATATTGCTTTTAGAAACGTGGAATTTTTCTCGTTGGCATTAGCAGAAACAGGGTAACAACTTTGTATTTGGGTTCTCGAGCACATAAGGGCGTCAGTATAAAAAAAGTTAACATTTTTATTTTGACACAAACCCCTGGCAACATGAATGACATATCTGAGTGTTACACGTCATTTGGGTACTTTTTCTAATTGGAAATATGTCTCTAGGATCAACGCTTCGCGGGTAAAATGTCATACGCCCTGTTATCTATGCACCCTGTGTATTTGTAAATATTTTCAAACATCCATTAGTTCATCTTTTAAGACAATGTTTAAGATAGTTTCACGTGCGAAGACATCAAATGTGTCACGAACTGATGGATAAGAGACTATTTTCCGCAACAAAACTTTTTTTTCCCTCCAAATAGTGTCTTTTTATGCATGTTTTATGCTAATGTGATATTTTGTGCAAGATGAATGAGAAGAGGACTCTTTTGAGTTCGATGCCCTGTGTAACGTTCAACGGCCACGGTGTTTGCATTTTTTTCCCTTGTGCATTTACATCGTTTACCAATTTTATCCTTCAATTATAAAATTTCCATTTTTTCCGACTTCTTGAAGGTTAGAGAGAACGCCTTCAAGGACATTTTTGTTGATAAGATGCCGCTCGTACATGACAGTCTTAAAATATAACAAATCGGAGGCGGATCAGAGTGGGAAGTGCTAAGCTGGCTGTGGCACCCAGGTCGGGAAATTTCAGCACTTGGTGGTCGGGAATTATGATGGGAGAAGGCAACGTCGCTGATGGAGAAGTGAGGCAAAGCCATAAATCCGCCTCTGATATTTACATTGATTTTGTTAAGGCTACGGTAAATGATTATATTTCCCCGGAGGAACCCGAGAAGTGCTTGCATCACCTAGTGTGACAGAGCCTGGGTGTGTCTCTCGGTTCCCAGCAACATCCAACATAACGTATGTGGGTGGGTACGCTCCTAACTTTTCATTTACCTACTCCTCACCAGATCCATGGCTTGCCGCCCTGTCTCAGTGAAGAGATTTCAGCACGCGGTCGAAGACCTGGGCCATGCTTGGAAATGTGCGTGCGTGTGTTGTGAACCTAACGCAAGGCTCATTTCTCTGTAATGCTCGTTATAGTGCTGCCACCTGCCGTCAGTTTTTTAAACTACGAGTTTTTCCTCAACTCGTAGTGAGTGAAATGTAATGATTGAATAATTGTATCTTTGTGTAGAAACCTGTCGTGTTCTTTGCGGCGATCCTTTTTTTACGGGGAGATCGGCTCGCATTCACTCCTCGAAGTTGGGAACTACAGAAAACCAACTTCAGCCGACCACTACTGTAGCGTCGTTGGGGTTGGAACCTGGGTGCTCCCGATGCGAGTCCGTCACTATAACCACTCGACAACCACAGCGGCCCTTGCATTTACCTACTGATCCTCCGTGTGCCAGAGTTGAGCTTGCTTTAACTTTATGCCGTGGTCAAACATTTTTTACCAAGTTGACTCATTTTTTTGCGAATTCAACTCGCTCCTAATTTTGACTCACAATTGATCATGGTTGGGGCCGACTGGCCTCCAGCCTGGAGGTTCGATTTCTATCATTTTTTTCACTTTTCACACTATAAATTCACCATAGAGGGAGCCCCGCCAACGATTCCAGCCTGAAATGTGAAGGCCATTCTTGGACTATTTGCAAGTCAAATTACTTCTAGGTCGATGTGCACTTAAACCACATCATAATCTGTAGTATTATTGAGCAAGGTTTAAGCATGGTTGAGCATGAGTCCTTTAATTACGACCAGGGCCGCGTGCCCCGGGCGCTGAACCAGAGGGGGCGCAAATTTCATTCTCAAACCTCTCCTTCACCATTACATGGAGGCGCATTTGCCCCTGGTGACCAAACATCTAGTTGCGGCATCTAGTACTTATTTATATGAATAAAATCATCATTTGAGTTTAGTATAAATATACAAAGTAAACTGTTCTATGTGAACGAGAATAATATTGTCACGTTTGCTAAACAGTCTACAATCTTGAAATGTAGCCTCAGCTCATCATGGAAGAGTTCAAGAATTTCTGGGCGGGGGCATAATTAACAAACTATAAAAGCTTCTGGTCATGACTAAAATTTCAAATCTCGCTCTTAAAAATGTTCCTCTTTCTATCCTCGAATCCCTCACTAATATGTATATTCAATAGTATGCTTCAGACAAGCTATTTTCCCAATATGTCTGGAAACTTTCTATTTTCAAACCTCTTCATAAATCTGGAACTGACCCCCCTTTTTTCTCCAAACTTCAGACCTATCAGCCTACTCAGTAACATTTCTAAAAAGTCTTTGAAACGTATCTATATTTCACGTCTTGACACTTTCCTGTACACCAGCGACATTCTTCGCAGTGAGCAGTACGGATTCAGGCGGGGGCATTCTTGCGTTACTCAGCTGCACAGAGTTACCGAGTTCATAATGACTGCGTTCAACTACAAGGGACACGTCTGTGCTCTCTGTCTGGATAGTCATGTAAGGCCTCTCTGTCATGTAAGGCCTTTGATAAAACAAATCACACGACCTTACTGGCAAAACTAATTGATCTAAATTTGCCTGACTATTTCATCATATTTTAAACAGATACCTTTTCAATCGAAGATTTCGAGTCAAAAATGGCAACTGTCTCTCAACTGTTAGACCAATAAGAGCCTCGGTCCCGCAGGGTTCTTGTTTGGGACCGCTGCTCTTTGCATTATACATCAATGGCTTTCCAGCTCCTCAGCGAGGAATGCTTGATCGATTTGCTGATGATGCTATCCCATTGACCAATCGCAAAAAAGGGGAAAAAATGTATTGAAAATTTATAAGATTCAGCTAAAGACGTTGAAGACTGGACCGTACTGGTTTCAAGACAACGATATAAAATTAAATCACCAAAAATGTCAATATACCACTGATCTTGGACTATATCAAGGGGCTTGCAAATGCTCATTTTGACAGGCTACGGTCTTTTGAACACCCGCATCTTAGAGAAATTGTTTATTATGACCCTAGAATCCCCACAGTACACTCTAGGCCAGTGGTTCTCAACCGATGCTCCGCGGAACCATCGGGGCTCCACGGCCGCTCGAGGAAAGTAAATTTGAAAAAAATAGTAACAAGTATTTTAATTAACACGTAAATGAATCAGTAACTTTGATGAATAAATAAAAAATAGGCCAACGGGGCTCCGCCATAGAAATTATAGACCAGAAACGGCTCCGCGAGTCAAAAAAGGTTGAGAACCGCTGCTCTAGGCCAATGGACGTGCTAAGCGTGGATTGGGTAACGAAGTGAAGTAATTTTCATGATTATTTTTATTATCAAGCAATGTATCAATTCAATATCAGTTTCATTTGATATTGCAGATGCTGTGATCGCAATTCAGAAGCATTTATATCTTTCTTTTTTTTCGCAATTAATCGCAGTTATCTCATTTGTTCATAACTTGCTGTTGCATTGTCTTATTTGTGCATAGCTTGCAGTTGCATTTTCTCCTTATTTTTGCAATGTCAGCAATATGGTTATTTTCCCATATTCTTGGTTATTATTGTTATAATTATTTATTTTTATTTTTACTTTAGTTTTGTTTTTTTTTTGATGAACAAATAATTCATCAAATTCATGTGATATTTCAATTGACGTGATTACAATACAGAGATGGCGTGTGTCATGTCTTCATTATAACTTTCCCTTTGACGTTCTTGATCATGGTTATATAACTGATGCCGGTTCTACAGTATCTGTACTGCCGAATGCACTTGTTTACACAAACATTTTGGCATGAATATTGATTTGAACATCCCTGATTGCTGTGTCTCGATTATGTAAAGTTTTATAATGTGTTTGGGGTTTTTGGGTAGCATATCATCAGCTACTTCCCCCCTTTGACATTCCCCTTTTTTTCTTCGATTGTGTTGGGTTGTATATCGATGAGCCCTCCATTTCGCAAAGATTTTTAAACAATACTCTCCTGGCACTTTCATTCCCTACACATGCATACACCATACACCTTACACACATGCACAAACTAGTCCTTTTCCTTCACATACCACCCCTGGTGATCTGCAAGTCGCCAGACAGCTTGCAAAAGCTGGGTGGCGACGGAAACGTTCGATTCTGGTCTGGTCTGATTTGTTATATTAAAGCTCTTCTAAAACACTCCAATTCACAGAGAAGCGCGTGAGGGTCGTATACATCTTGTTATATTTCCGTAATCAATATAAACAGTGTTCCCCAAAAAATAAAACCAGATCTTTTTTACATTAAACTAGCTGTAACCAGTGGATTTGGTAACCAGAAAATAGTTCTACAATAATTCCCCCCCCCCATATAACATTTGGACCCACCTTGGGGGATATCAATGCCGTCGTATTGATTCTCTGTATTATAAAATATAATACTCCCCAAATTCCATATTTATAGCTTCTGCTGTTTGAACTTAGTGATGATTGCGCCATATAATCTTTGAAACCCCCCCCCCCTCCCTCCACATATGACCACCCCTTGGACGTTGAATTTAGTGTGCCTGGAGTCTCTACATTACAAACTAAAACTACTGACAAAATTTTGTATTTATAGCTTCACGGTTTCGGTGAGACATGATTTCTCTATGTAACCTGTGAACCCTCTTATCCCCCCCCCCTTTTAGGGTCGAATTTCGAAAACACCTTTTTAATTAGCTTTTACCTCATATGAAATGAAACTACTGACAAAATTTCATAATTATAGCTCCAGTGGGTTCATATAATTAATGTTGCTATCTACACCACTGGAGACACGACCCTGCCTTCTTATTTGTCGAACTTTGGCATGAGGCGCTGAAGTAGAGGCGTTATTAGCCTCTCTTAATTTCAGGAAATGCCCCCCCCCCCAGGTGGGACGGTAGAGTGAGATAAGCAACATGCTTGCCCGGTATGCAAGAGGACCTGGGTTCGAGAGTCCCGGTGGAGACAAGATGACTTTTCTTTCCGAGTTCACCTCAGCATAATATCTAGAAAATATCTGTTTCCTTGATATCTTGGGCTGAGGAAAAAGCCGTCTATATCAAGTTGTGTGTTCAAAGTTTTATTTCTATGGATATTTCTCATGCCGATTCCCTTTATCCACAAAATACAGGGTTTGCACATATGAATGGCACGATTTTATAAGAATTAATATTTTCAAAGCTTAAACATATTACGTAACTTGTGTTACATAAAAATAAAGAAAAAACATCGGTTTTTTCGACATCGCTCAAAAAATGGCAGCACTTCCGTAAAATACAAATAACCTAGAGTTACCGGATTCGAAAACTGAGAAAGAAGGACTAGGGTCGTCTTAAGAGCATCATGGGCCCCCGGGCCAAATGATTTTTCTGACGCCCTACCAGGCAAATTCTCGAAAATCTCAACCACATCTCATTTTTGTGCGGCCCCCGGGTGGGCCCATGTATTAAGACGGCACTGAGGAGGACGCCCGCGCACCCTCAGTCACATCAGATGGCACTAGAATTCTGACCAATAATTCGATGGCACTTCGATGTCTTCATTGATCAATGGAAAAAACAACAAAGATACTCAAATCTATGAAGTGATATATGTGTCAGATTATGGGAATGATGTCACGCATTACATTCCCAAGTGCAAGGCTAACTCTAAAAAACAATGTCATATTGTTTAAATCGATCATTAGACTTATCATGGCCTACGCCGCCCCAGTATGGGCTCATGTTTCAAAGACCAACAAGCAGTGTCTGCAAAGTCAACAGAATAAAATACTGAGAACCCTTGTGCATGCCCGAAAGTACATCGGGGGGGGGGGGGGGGGTGCTGACATTAGAAAAGACCTGAATATTCCAACCATCCTCAGCTACATCCATCAAATCTCAGAGGATTAATTTGAAAGGATGAGGAACTCAGAATACGAGCACCTGAGAGAGCTTGTCGATTACAAACCCTCGTCAAAGACTAAAATTTCTCAGGCCTCAAAACGTGCTGCACGTGCCATGGTCGGGTCGGTGCGTTAGGGTCTGAACTACTGAGCTGTATAATCTTTGTCTATCTATCATAATATTTTTGTACTTTTATCTTGCTATCGAATTTATTGATCAACTCTATTGCATAGAGTGACATTGTGGTACATGGCTGATCTTGCATAGTACCAATTAGTATAATCTCGGCTAACACACTTGTTTTTCTCTTACTTCTTTTGCATGTGTGTGCGTGTTAGATTTATTATGATTATTATTTTTTTTCTCTCTTATTATGCAACATTGTGGTGAATTGGGCATAAGTAATTTCATTTTTGTATGCATTATATATAATACTCGCATTTATTGCATAATATTTCTTTTCTTACTATTGATTTTACTGATCAACTCTATTGCATAGAGTAACGTTTTGATGAAGTATACATGGCTGACCTTTGTGTGTTTGTTTTTTCTATCTATTAACACATACAAGCACTTCATATTTACACAAACACACACAAACTTGTCTATAACCCCCTTCATAGCCAGCAAGAGAAATCTATAAGTCGCCAGGCATTCCCTTCGGGCTGGGCAGCGACGAGAAAAATTAAATTCTGTCTTGAGAGATAGATGACTTTTTCTCAGCCTGAGATATCAAGGAAACAGTTATTTTCCGGATATTATGGTGAGGTGAACTCGGAAAGAAAAGTCATCAAGAGAGGCCTGGGTTCGAGTCCCGGTGGAGACATGATGGCTCTTCTTACCGAGTTCACCTCAGCATAATATCCGGAAAATAACTGTTTTTCCTTGATATCTCGGGCTGAGAAAAAGCCATCTATCTCTCTCAAAACCGTCCCTACAGGGGGGCCATTTCCTGAAGTTAAGAAAGGCTACGAATGCCTCTACTTCAGCGCCTCACGCCACAGTGCGTAAAATAAGGAAGGCAGGGTTGTGTCTCTCCAGTGGTGTAGATGGTAGCAATGTTGCCCGGTATGCAAGAGGGCGCTGGGTTCGAGTATCGGTGGAGACGTGATGACTTTTCTTTCCGAGTTCATTTCAGCATGATATCCGGAAAATAACTGTTCCCTTAAATTCTGTCTGTCTGTGTCAAATTGGGGGTAAGGAACTCTGAGAATCCTTCCGGGAACCTGAAAAGGAGGGGGAAAAAAAGGCCGAATTTTTTCCGAAACGTAGGAGGACGTCTGGTAACCCTAACTGAACCATTTTTTTTTCCAGTTACAAATTTCTAAATGCACGCTGCACAGAAGTAGCGGAAACAACCTTTACATATTTCTAATGCACAAAAACCTTTTTTTCCCCCCATTGTCACTATTTTTAATTTCAGACACTGCGTTCTACGCCATCTATCGAAAAAAACCTGGCCCTTGTGCTACCACTCCCCGATCACATATCGCCATACGGCAATTTCCAACCAGTGGTGTTGGATGCCCGAATGGCGGGGTGGTAAGACGCTTATCTACCCCCCCCCCTTCCTCCTCCGTGAAGGTTGCTGTCAGGTTCAAACCCTGGGAAAAATATAGATATTTTCCCTCACCAGCTTGAGACGACCACCGATAGATGGCACCTTCATTTCCAACCCAACTCATTAACGGTAAGTAAATTGCGATATGGCTGAAGTTGATGAAGTAGTGGTGTTGGGTGGGAAATGAAGGCGCCATCAGGATCGGTAGGTAAAGAACTTGTATTCGATTTTCATCCTCCGAATTCGAACCCGTGGACCTTGACGGTAATCTTCGTGGTGGAAGACGAGCATCTTACCACTAGGGCGCTTATACTGTATATACTGAGCCTCTCAACTGCTCACTCAGCCACTCAGACGGTCATTGGCTCCCCAATCGCTCATTCACCCACTCATACGATCATTCATACGGTTTCTCACATATTCACTCAACAGCTTTTTCGCTAGCTCGTTCACCAACTCACTTGGTCACTCACCCACACACAGATGTGTGCACACCTAGACTTACTCTCATCACTCGGTCAGTCACAATCACTGATGATCAACAGTTGTCTGTCAATTTTTCCAACGATAATTTTCCTGTCGGTGAATTGCTGTGAGTTGGTTGTCGGTGAATTTTTTTAGCTGTGATTTTTACATCGGTGAATTTTCCGTAAATCGCGAAACAGAGGGGGCAGGCACTTTTCCCCCCCAACACATCACCCTTGATCCGAGCCTGCTCACGGATCCCTTAAACTCTGTCTAAGGAACCCTGGTTAGGAACCTATTCTTATATATTGAAGAAAATGAGACTTCTTTTGACCATAAAATGGCTCTTCAAGTGGTTGGCTTCTGACAGTATCGGTGTTATGATTAGTAATATGGTACTTTATCCATGTTTTTGATGACTACTAATGATTACTAAATGCCATTTGATTCTTCGTTGCAGTCTTGCGTCCCAGTCCGAATAAAAGGAGTGCACGTCGCCAACGAGAACGTACACGTCCGTTTCTTGTGGAACTTCGTCAGTTTCTACGTCGGAGCCAAGATCAGAAGTCGAGTAAGTCTGTCCTCTATTTTGGGTAGTATCTTTCCAAGAGAGCATTCATTTATAATTTTTCACCCCAGCAGTGCCTGCTGATAGCCCTTGCAGGGGAGGGGGAGGGGAAAAAAAAGAAAAGACACACAACAAAATGTGCCTGACCATATGTCCCGCTTTTAAACAAACTGACCCCTTTTTGGTGTAGAGTTATTTCACTGCTCTCCTATACGTCCAGGTAACTTTTTACAGATTACTTCTTACAGCACGCCACCCGGGTGCATTGCACCTCTAGCACCCTCGCTCAAGCCACCCCTGGCGGAAACCACGTTTGAATCCTGTCCGCTTTGTTAAACATGTACAGAAAGATCTATCGCCTGTCATAACCCGATAGTCATGACATTCTGCAGCTGGGCCCTTCTATAGAAAATTTAAAGTGTGAGAAACAAAAAATGACAGGAATCATCCCAGGCCTACAGGCCGGAACCCTTTCAGCCCTTCTGGGGGTCATGCGTGCAGGGTATAATCCAAATGCCACGACGGAAGGAAAAATTCATTAATGGGCGAGGCTGTGAATGAAGGCTGGCAGACAGTAGGAGGCCGCTTTAGGAGCGGCCCGAGTTGAAAGGGGAGAAAAAAAGCTTTGCAGACCAAAAAACGTGATCGGCTTCGCCAAAAATGAGTCCCGCACGGGTAGAGAATTTTTCTCGAGCCGCCCCATGCAAACAGTACGTCAAATAACCTGCCACTTGCTGCTTTTAAAATTCGGAAGCCAGATGGCAGCACTCTTTGAGTAAGAATTCCTCAGAAACAAACTTCACGTTAGGTACATTCCAACATGTTTCAAGTATGCCGACATGCATCGGAGCAGGGATGCTCGAGCACCGACGTAAATTCGTGGCATTTCTCCTTATAATGGGATTCAACCCGAATTGATACAGAAACCGAAATTCCCTACATAAAACTAAAGACGAGGACCCACAGGTTCGGAACACTTCCAGCGCCCATATTCTCAGAGGTATATTTACGAGATGGTTTATAGTAGTAGTAGTATTAGAAAGTAGCGTACATGATATATCACGTTCAGGATGGCCATCTATAATCGCCGTACTTGAGTTAGATGCCATGAACCAACACCAGTTGTACCATGGATTTTGAGCTATACACTGCGCAGTTGTGGCGATGCCTCATTTGAGTTCAGGAAGCGAATAGATGACCGAAGTCACACGCGGCGGGGCCGTTCGATCTGTTCACACATTTCCCTCACACGCAGACACTGTCAATGCGATTAAGAATGACGTCTGACTGTGTGCTAAGGATGTGTGTTGACAATGCACGTGAGTAATATTGCCAATTTGAACGACGTTTCGTGTTTTCTAGAAATCGCTAACAGCCCTCTTGCATACAACGTGTTTAAAAAGTATGTGCGAATAGAATCGTGGTTAAGGGGATAGGTTACAACGGGTTATGGCGAACGGGGAATTTTCTGATAGCACAGGTGTGGGAGTCCCTCAAGGAAGTGTCCTAGGGCCCATACTTTCATTTTCTGTCGATGAACTCGATGAAGGTATCGATGGGATTGTTAGCAAATTCGCAGATGATGCGAAGCTAATGAGGGTAGTCGGGAATCCAAGTGGTAGGGAGCATAGGCGGAGATAGATTTGAAAGTCAGAGTGGGGGGAGGGGACACAATGAGTATGTCAAATCATATATATAGCCTACACATATACATTAGATCCGTCGACAGTGGAGACCTTTGACACTGGGGGGTGCAATTCCCCCATGCCCACCCGTATCTCCGCCCATGATAGGGAGACGCTCCAGACGAACTTGAATATGATTGCACCATGAGAAAATGAATGGCGCGTGATCTTCAGTGTTTATAAGTGCATTTTTGTTCGAACAACCCACGTTTCACTCAAGTACTTGGTATTAATATATCCCGGATGCAACTAGGGTCGTCGATTTGGGAATTCTCATTGATGAGCGGCTTAGGTTTACTGAGCATTGTTTTCAGCAATGGTTAAAAAAGTTTCTTCGGATTATTATCCTAAAGTAATTCTTCCGCTTTTCTGAGGCTTAGTTCGTTCTGGACTGGAGTATGCCAGTTTTGTAGATCATACCTACAGAGGGATATAGACTTGTTTAAAGCGCTTGCAGAGAAGAGCACTGCGTGCTGTGGTTGGTGCACAAGGCTTCAGCTATGAAGAAAGACTTGATTTCTTAAATATGTTTCCTTTAGTGGAACGCAGGTAACGAGGGGATATCATCAGTATTTAAAATTTTTAACAGGATGAATAATATGGACTGAGTTATTAATACACCATGAATCAATTGCTTTGACAAGGACGCACCAGTAGACGATTCCAGGTTGTGATGTCGCAGATAGTTTTTCTCTCATTACTAATAAATGGGTTACTAATAAATGGAATAGCTTACTTTTCTGTGGGGTCGTGAATTCTAACACAATTGATACATTTGAAAAGAAATATCATAAAAATATTAGAATAAATCGAGAAGAGCTACCCTACTTAGATAAGACAACCATAATCGTTTTATGAGTATTTATTAATTATTTTCGCGATATATGCCTTTATATGGGGCTGTGTATTTTCTTAAAACCGTCTATATCTTTCATGACCATCTTTTTTCAGCCACCTCATTGGGCAATTTGTCTGTTGTGGAGTTTGTATTTAATTTATTGTGATAAAGAGATACACACTGGGACAAATCGTGACAAATTCATGGCAATTTATATATATAAATATAAATATCTATAATACTCCATTTCAGATTCATTTCCATGGCACCGACCATGAAGGAATCCAAAAGTTCATCGACCCAGAAGTGCTCCCTACTGACTTTGGTGGCAATTTCAATGACGATCCTTCATTCGGATTATCAGAACTCGAATATGCCAAGGACAAGTACATCAAGAGGCTTAGTTCCGGATACAGATGAGGAAAAATTACAGTGAATACATATGAATGAAGTGTGCATGTTTCTTAGCAGGAACCATTCAGCTCAATATTATTTCTCGTACTAAAACATACAAAAGCAGCTATAGAAGAGCCAAAAAGACCAAAAATTCAAGTGATTTCTTCGAACTTGTTGACATCATGGTTCCAGAGATGTACATATAAGCTGTATTTGTGAAATCTCACGAGCACTTCTATATGTAAATTTACTGAATTTTATTTTTTATATGTGTATGTATCATATCAACGCCATTATATATTTATTAAAAAGTTAAGTAACTCGTATATGAAGCTCATTTCTCACTAAGAAAATGAATATTCACCATTTGAAATTATCCAATGAGACAATGTTGGTGTTAATTTTTTGTTTGAAAGTAGCGAACAGTCCTCAGAAAAGGTTTTTACGGGGTGTGTATAGTGTATGTTATTATATTGGGCCCAGGGATGGGATTAGGTATTCAGTGGCACGGTGCAAAAAAAAGAAAATTACAGCGTTGTAAAATTGGGTTTCCCAATCCATCAGTGTCCACGGCACCCTTCTGCACGCCAGGTTTTACATTGGCACCCGAAAATGCCTACCAAACTACTATTTCATGAAAAATAAAAAGCCATTCAGCTATAACTTTACACAACAGTGTCAGCTGCCCAGTGAAAGAATTTCGAGCGTACCCTCAGACACTCAAAGTTTTGGGGCTGCAAATATAGAGGAGCGATTATCTACCCAGGGCCAAGAGTAAATACTTTTCAGCATGCATTATGCTTTCCTCGTACCTTCGAACATGCATGGACTCGTTAGAAATTCCTGCATGCTGACATGGATTGGAGCTGGGGGTGCTTGAGCACCAACAGTAATTTGTGGTGTGTTTCAGCACCCCACAATTGATTCTGAAACCGAAATTTCCTACATAAAACTAAAAACAAGGACCCACAAGCTCAAAAGAATTCCCACGGCTATATGTCTTCAGTGGCATATCATTTACAAGGTGCATGTGCGGTTTAGTAACATTAGTAAAGAGTACACGATAAAGCACATTAAGGATGACCATCTATGTACTTGAGTTAGATGCCGTAAACCAATATCAGCTGTATCATGGAATTTGAACTATACACTGCACAGATCTGGCATATGTTTCATTTGAGTTCAGGAAGGGAATAAAGGACCAAATTCACAGGCCGATACAGATGTATGCGTTTTAGTCTTGGATCGGGGAGGGGGGGGGCAGGGTCTGTGTCGAAACCCCAGGCCAGAGGATTCAATATCTGAATGTCAAAAGGTTCTATCGCAAATATTGCAATGCAATGTATTGCTTTGTTAAGAAGTTGAAGCCAAAATGTAAGCAAAGTACTTTTATCCACTTTTGGAGTCCCTAAACTTTAGCGGCCCAGTGCTGCGCGCCCTTCATATCTGTCCAAGTCCGGTCCTGATTGGGTCCCAAGAATGACATGAAAAGAGGAGCAGAGGGGGCACATGATAATTCCAAGGTGCAGAAAAAATTTGAAGTAAAAAAAATCAAATGGTTATATATATACGAGCTATTGAATCTCTCTCAAATTTCGAAAATTCAAAACACGAATTTTTTTTTAATTTTAAAACTTAGAAACTCTTCAGAAATTGAAAGTTTTTTACAATGAAATTTCATCAAGGATTTAATTGCAACTATTGGTATCTTTACTAAAATGTCTGATTCAAGCTTCCTGACAGAACAAATAAATTAGAAATGGTATAAATTACAATCAATATAAAAGTGTCCGAAACAAAAATGAAAATTTATTGAGCATTGATTGTGCAACAAAATTTATCCCAACATTTATTAGATGATATCAAAATAGTGATACTTATAAACAAGCATTCCGATAATTTTCTACAGGAATTTGTTAATCTCTGGAATGAGCACCAAAAGAAAAATCATTATTTTCACGAGCAATAGAAAATTCAGAATCAAGATCAAAACTAACACCTCGATCTGAAAGGATTTGGAGTTTTTGAGAGACATCTATGAACGGTGGATTTTTCATGGAGTCTGTCAGATCCTTCTTATCACAGACCGATGAAGTGATCCCGCAGAGTTCCATCTGTGGAAATGAACAGATATTGGATTAGTGTGTTCGTGAAAGATTCATGCATTTCAAAGATAAAATGAGAAACCAAAAAACAATGTTCGCAAAAATTTTCTTTTTAATAAAGTATTTCGCTCTAATTCAGGACAAACATCATAAGCCTTATTCAAAAAGAATTTGGCCATAGTTTTTTGTCATGCCTAAACCAATGAAGCTGGTGGGGGGGTTGGTGCACATATGTAGGCAATCATAGCACGCATGGTCGAATTCTGTCCTGTCTACAGAAGCTGGCAGTCTCTGGCAGCCCACCGTCAATGAATGAGGTGTGCGATGAAAGTGTGAGTGCAGTAACATTTTAATTTTTTGGCAAAATGGAAGGAAAACCTTGAACTCCACAGTATTAAATTTTATGTGAATGTTGGTGATTCCCAAGTGGAAACAATCTGCAGGATTAGGCCAGTGCCGTCTTAACGCATGGGCCCACCCGGGTGCGGTCCGGGGGCCTCGAGAATAGGGGGGAGCCTAAAAAAAATTAGTAGTTGAATTTTTCGAAAACTTACCAGGTAGGGCCTCGGAAAAATCCCTTGACCCGGGGGCCCCATGATGCTCTTAAGACGGCCCTGGTTCTGACCCCCACCCCACCCTCTTTAGAGAAAAAGAATGAAAAGCCCTCCCTCGAGAAAATTTTGCATACGTAGCCGACTGATGTACATAGGAATATATGCACAGGAGTTTTCACATAAGAATGTGATAAATTGACATCATCGTGCCCCTTCCCCTAGTTTCCAAGAGTTAGTAAGAGTTTCTAGTCTATCTCTGCCAATGTTTTTAGGGAGGAGCTAACTGAGTTGTCGGTGAATGTCTCCCGAAAATACAAAATCAAGTATCCACTCTGAATGGTTTAAGTGAGCTCCATGACATCCCCCTCACATAATGGTAGCATGGACCCGGGACAAATATTATTATTGTTTTTTTACACTATAAATTCGCCCACCAAAGTACTCAGTCTAGGGCGACCTGGCTCCAGGATGGGAGGGGGGGGGGCGCCATGGGTGAGCATCGAGACGCTTCACGCAAAGAAAAGAAAAATTTTATTCTTACATGAAAAATGTGCCTTCTGACTTTTTTTCCCGAGGTGAGAAGAAGGAGGACACATTCTAAATTTTACACCTGCGCAGACTTGTCTGCGCACAGAATTTCGCTATCTGTGCTGAACGACAAAATAACCGCTACCCACGGCCCCCGCAAGGGGTGGGCTGACAAGGCTCCAGCCCTGGGGCCCGCGATGATTTTCATCATTTTTTTTTGTTTTTCACGCTATAAATTTATCATAAAGGGGCCCGTGAAAGTCTGGTTGGGGGCTCGTAAAATATCCCAGCCTAGGGGCCCTGCCGCTACCTTATGCAATATGGGGAATTTTTAGAGGGGGGGGGGAAACCAGAGCAGTGAATGGCCAAAAGATTGACCTTGAGAGTCTGTAAGCATAGGAGTGACGAGGTCAGTGATCGACCTAAATATTGACCAGAAAAGTGTGGAAGCGAGTGAGTAGCCCTTCAAGCAAATTATCGTAGACATAAATTGCGCTTATAAACAGGGGCGGCTCGAACTCACCTGCCGCCCGGGTGCGAAGCCTCATATTCCGCCCCTAAATACGACCCCAGTGGAAAGCTGACAGGGCTTCAGCCTAGGAACATTGGGGTCCGCACAACATTGTTATCCAAAATAACTATACCAAGTATCCCGCTTTCAAAGTAGCTGACCCGTTTTTTTTGGTCCAAAATTGTTTCCCTGTTCTTAATTATGCCAGATAACTTTTTCCGTTCATAGCATAACCGTTCCTATTGATGAGCCATTATATTGTGGTGCTACAGGTCCTGGACAAATGAGAACCCAAATTCTTTCTTTGTCCTTATTTGATCGCTCCTGAAAAATTAGCTGGTGGGGGCACCAAAATGCACGCTTGTGCCCCACGTGAGTCTATTCTTGTTTCTATCACTGCCCGCTGAACTTGTCATTCAGTTCAGTTTGTGGGATTGAATCGTAGGGAGCTGTTGCCAACGAAAGCTGTTGTGAACGAAAACTTCTGCTGTCGTCTGCTTCATTCTAGGTGCTTTGTTTTTGATGGCTCCTTATGCTCTTGAGAAAGAACTGAACTTAACATCCAAATGGGTTTGTGGGTTTGGATCGTAGGGAACTACACTGAATAAAAATTGATGCTTCTTGATCCGAAATTCATTATCACGATTTGAGTAATCTTTTTTGACAGTAGATGGCAGCAAAAACACTGTATTAGAACAGTGGAAATTCACACTTTATCGATCACGAGTCCATCGATCACGAGAAGAACATCGCCTACGTCACGTTACGTCACGTCGGACGATTCTATTATTTCCTTTTAGGTGAAGCAACTGCCCATCGAGAATAGCGCATTAGCAACGGCGCTTTCCCGTATAGCGTCCTCAGCGCTATTTTGGCCTCCTAGAAATTTTACTAAAAGCGTCACGGCAGTGCTCTCGATCACGTCGTCATCGCAGTGTTTTTGTTACGTAAACACCGGCTCTTCGACAGTGTCGTCTTAAGGCATTGTCGCATTAGATTCACAAAAATAACCATAACACTTCACTCATAGTTAGTAAAACTGGGGGCAGATGACAGCACAACACATAACAAGCATTACACAGAAACAAACTTTACGTCAGGTTGCACTACACGTACATGCACATTCACGCATGTACCGATTCGTTGGTGGGTTCCGCGGGGGGGGGGTTGCATGTGTGATGTAGCAGTAGTAGGTAGGGGCTCGGAGATCCATGATGTTCTTAAGTCAGCCACCTCGTTGGGCAATTTGCCTGTTGTGGCGTTGTATTTGTAGTTGTATTTGTATTTGTATCTGAGGATGATGCTTCCGACCATGCTTGAGATGAGAGGACCATGCTTCCGATGCCCTTAAGCATGGCCCCCACATCTTGCAGCCGGGCTCTCAGGCTGGAATCTTCGGTGGGTTACACTCTTAGTTAAAATTAATATAAATTATTACAAAAAATTATTACAATCATCCCGGGCCCCAGAGCTAGAGCCCTGTCAGCCCAGCCCTTGTGGGGGGGGCATACCCTTAAGGTGGCTGCACACGTAACTGCAAACTTGACAAGCATGCATGTTCAATCTTGTTATTTGTCACTACTGTAGCAGTTCACTGAAGCGTGAAGAATACCTGATCTATCTCTCTGTACCTTGGCGTACAGAGAGAACCGATTTGCGGAAGATGTCCGAGGCGAAGGATATGACCATTGATTGATTTTTTTTTCCTTTGATGCTCATTAATATGAAAACGATTCAATTATATAACCCTGGGAGTAGAAAGAATCCGAAGTTACCGGGTTGTCATCAGATGCCGGGGTTAAACATTCTATTTTAGAGCAATATAGATAGATAAACATCAGTGTAGTAGCACAAGACCCTTGAAATTTGGACATTGGGTGGTCTCCAGATCCGAACAGATGGGGAACGAAGCAACAAAGAAATACAGTGGAGAGAAAGTCGTATAAACCCTGCAAAATTAGTGCACAAAATTGCAGCGCACCATGATAAGGAATGCGCCACAATGCCCAATACAGTGCAATACGCGATGCATCGCAATATGTAATGCACCACAATACGCAACGTATCGCAATATGTAATGCACCACAATACGCAACGTATCGCATTAAACAAAGCACAATAATACGCTATCCACCACAATACGAACTGCGTTGCAATAAGAAATTACAGCTTGCGATGCGCTACAATATGGAATGCGCCACTACTTGCAATAAGCAATACACCCCCAATACGCAATAAGCACTCTTTAAAATAAGCAATACAGAACGTGATGCCCTGCAATACGCAATGCATTACAATCAATAATGCACCACTATTTGCAGTGCACCACAATAAGCATTACAATATGATATGCAATCCACCACAATACGCGATGTCTCATATTAAGCAAAGTACAATAATACGCATTGCACATAAGCACTACATTACAATAAGCGATACAGCACGTATGCACTACAATACGTAATGCATAACAGTACGCAACCAGCAAAATCAGCAATCCACTGCCATCGGCGAAGCATCACAATAAGCAATTCACCACAATACAGCAAAATACGCAATACGACTGCATTATAATAAGCAATAATACAGCACAATAGCAATAATCACTGCATTTTATTAAGCAATACAGCACGCGATGCCCCACAATTCGTGATGCATAACAAATGCAATGCATCACAAACAGCAATGCACAGTATTGAGCAATACAGCACGCGATGCATAACAAATGCAATGCACCACAAACAGCAATGCACCATATTGAGCAATACAGCACGCGATGCATAACAAATGCAATGCACCACAAACAGCAATGCACCATATTGAGCAATACAGCACGCGATGCACTACAATACGTGATGCAATACAGCACGCGATGCACTACAATACGCGATGCAATACAGCATGCGATGCACTACATCATGCGATGCACTACAATACGCGATACAATACAGCACGCGATGCACTACAATACGCGACGCACCACAATACGCGATGCACCACAATACGTGATGCATAACAAATGCAATGCACCACAAACAGCAATGCATCACATTGCAGTGCAACACAATGCATTGATGCATAAAAATATGCGATGCACCACAATCAGCAATTCTCCATATTGCAGTGCACCACAATAAGCAATACAGCGTGATAAGCAGTAGGCACGATATTATAATAAGTAATACAGCGTGATAAGCAGTAGGCACGATATTATAATAAGCAATACGGCACACAACGTACTAAATACGTAATGCTTAACAATACGCAATGCACCACAATACGCAATACGTACTGCATTATAATAAACAATAAAGTACGCGATACATTACAACCTAACAATACGCACCACACACCACAATAAGCAGTACAGCTTACATCATTATACATCGCAATAAGCACCCAATACACCATAACCACTGAAATACGATAAAAAAAGCGGTAAACTATAATCAGCGATGCACAATTATTTACAGTGCACCACAATAAGCAATACAGGCCAATACGCAATGCACCACAATACGTAATAAGCATTGCATTGCAATGAGGAATACAGCTCGCGATTCACTATAATGCATAATGCATAACAATACGCAACGCACCACAATCAGCAATGTACCACAGTAAGCGATACAGCACGATACGCAATACGCAATACAGCACGCGATGCATCACACATTATAAGCAATACAGCACGCTATGCATCACACAGTATAAGCAATGCACCATAATAAGCAATACAGCACGCTATATGTGCACGCTTCACTATTTACAGTGCACCGCAATACAGCACAAAACGTAATTTTACCGCAATACGCTACATATTGCAATAAGCGAAGCACCATAATATACGCAAAGAAAGCACTGCATTACTATAAGCAATATGGCACATGATGCACTGAAATACGTAATGCATAAAAATGAGCAATTGACTAATATTTACAGTGCACCAAAATAGTCATTCAATTGGCAGTTTCCCACTCTGATTTCGTTAAGTAATGCACTGCCATCATGAATACAGCATAATACTCATAATACTCGATGCACAGCAATACACACGTTATACACAACGATAGGCGATACACAATAAGTAATGCACAACTATATGCGGTGAATTTCAACACGCAAAGCACCATCATCGGTAATAAAGCACAATACTACCACTATATGCAAACAACGCAATACAACACCCTCGGCAATGCAGCAAAATAAGTAATAAGGAATGATAAGGAATGCACGACAATACGCAATACAGTACAATACGTGATGCATCGCAATCGGCAAAGAACCATAATACGCGATGCACTACAATACATAATAATAAGCACTACATACATTAAGAAAAATTTTGTTTTTGCAAAAGATTTGTTTACTTATACTTGTCACAGACAACCAACAGTTTGCAGTGACATCTAACGAGTCTTTTTATGCTAAGAAATTATCATAAGCTTAGAGAAGTGTATTGGGCTTTTACTACGTTATAGGCAGTGGTAAAAAGTCGATATGTTTACTTATATTTGTTACAGACAACCAACTGTTTGCAGTGACATCTAACGAGTCTTTATATGCTAAGACATTAACATTAGCTTGGAGAAGTGTATTGGGCTTTTACTACGTTGTAGGCAGTGGTAAAAAGTCGATTTGTTTACTTATATTTGTTACAGACAACAAACTGTTCGCAGTGGCATCTAACGAGTCTTTATATGCTAAGACATTAACATTAGCTTGGAGAAGTGTATTGGGCTTTTACTACGTTGTAGGCAGTGGTAAAAAGTCGATTTGTTTACTTATATTTGTTACAGACAACAAACTGTTCGCAGTGGCATCTAGTGAGTCTTTATATGCTAAGACATTAACACATAAGCTTACACATTATCATAAGCTTTGTGGACGAATGAGTGGGAGAGCGAGCTACTGAGTCCGTGAGCGGGTGAGCGAGGGTGCGCGTGAGTGGGCGAGTGAATGGGCGAGCGATCTACTGAGTCTGCGAGCAGGTGAGTGAAAGGGCCCGTGAGGGACTGATCGGATGAACTAGGAGTCCGTGAGCGAGTAAAATATGAGTGAGGAAGCGAGTGAGAGTGTGAGCGAGTGAAATAAGGAGTGAGTGTGAGAGTAAGCGAGCGAGTGGGCAAGTAAGCGCGTGAACGGGTGAGTGGGTGGGCGAATGAGTGGACGAGTGGGTGTGCGAATGAGTTGACGAGTGAGCTACTGAGTCCGTGAGCGGGTGAGTGAGCAAATGAGTGAGTTAGTGAGTGAGCGAGTGGGTGGTTGGGTGGGTGAATGAGTGGGAGAGCGAGCTACCGATTTCCTGAGCGGGTGAGTGAAGGAACGAGTGAATAGGTGAGTGGTTGGGCGAAGGAGCAAGCGAGTGAGTTGGTGAGCATGTGAGTGAGTGGGCGAGTGGAGGAGTGAATGTGTGAGTGCACGGATGAGGGATGAGTGGGCGATTGGGTAAACGGACGAGCTATTGAGCTACTGCATCCATGAGCGGGTGAATAAGGGAGCGAGTGAATGGGTGAGTGAGGGGAGTGATCGAGCGAGCTACCAAGTCCATGAGCGAGTGAAATAGTGAGTGAGGGAGCGAGTGAGTAGGTGAATGGGTGAGTGAGAGAGTGATCGAGCGAGCGAATGAAATAGTGAGTGAGGGAGCGAGTGAGTGGGTGAATGGGTGAGTGAGGGAGTGATCGAGCGAGCTACCAAGTCCATGAGCGAGTGGGCGAGTGAATGAAATAGTGAGTGAGGGAGCGAGTGAGTGGGTGAATGGGTGAGGGAGGGAGCAAGTGAGTGGGCGAATGGGTGAGTGAGGGAGCAAGTGAGTGGGCGAATGGGTGAGTGAGAGAGCAAGGGAGTGGCCGAATGGGTAAGTGAAGGAGTGATCGAGCGAGCTACCAAGTCCATGAGGGAGTGGACGAGCGAGTGAAATAGTGAGTGAGGGAGCGAGTCAGTCGGTGAGTGGATAAGTGAGCTAGCGACTGAGTGGGAGAGTGGGTAAGTGAGCGAACGAGTGAGTGAGCCAGCAAATAGGTGAGCGAGAGAAATAGTGAGTGAAAGCGAGTGACTGGGCGAGTGGGTGAGCGAGAGAAATAGTGAGTGAAAGCGAGCGACTGGGCGAGTGGGTGGGCGAGCGAACCACGTTGTATGAGTGAGTGAGGGAGCGAGTGAGTAGGTGAGTGGTTGGGCGAAGGAGCTAGCGAGTGAGTTGGTGAGCATGTGAGTGAGCGGGCGAGTGCACGGATGAGTGGGCGATTGGGTAAGTGAACGAGCTACTGAGCGAGTGGGCGAGTGCACGGATGAGTGGGCGATTGGGTAAGTGAACGAGCTACTGAGCTGTTGAATCCGTGAGCGGGTGAATAAGAGAGCGAGTGAGTGGGCAAATGGGTGAGTGAGGGAGTGATCGAGTGAGCTACCAAGTCCATGAGTGAGTGGACGAGCGAGTGAAATAGTGAGTCAGTGAGCGAGTGAGTGAGCAATCGCTTGAGTTGGCGAGTGGATAAGTGAGCTAGCGACTGAGTGGGAGAGTGGGTAAGTGAGCGAGCAAATAGGTGAGCGAGAGAAATAGTGAGTGAAAGCGAGTGGGGGAGTGAGAGAGATAGTGAGTGAAAGCGAGCGACTGGATGAGTGGGTGGGCGAGCGAACTACCTTGTATGAGTCAGTGGGGGAGCGAGTGAATGGGAGAGTGGGTGAGTGAGGGAGTGATCGAGCGAGCTACTGAGTCCGTGAGCGTGTGAGTGGGTGAGCGAGCGAAATAGTAAGGGAATGAGTGAGTTAGAAACGCTTTAATTATAAATATGCAAGGAGTATTACAATTAGTAGTTTTCATTCAAAACATACTGTATTTATTGGGGGGCATACTGTGCTTATCAGGCCATGTCCTAGTACTGATGCTGGAAAAAACATTCCAGCATCAGTAGTGGGACATGGCAGGGGCGTAGCCAGAAATTTCGTTCGGGGGGGGGGGCAAAGTGACAGAACAATGGATTTGGCCATCTTTTTCCCTTTTTTCGGTCATTTTCTCACATTTCGGGGGGGACCAGACCCCCAAGTCCCCCCCCCCCCCGCTATGCCCTTGGGACATGGGCCTGGGTCGACAGGGTTAAAATACCGGAAAGGTCGAATGAATTGAAAATTTTAGTTTCACCGTATACGCCGCACTTCGCAATTTCTGTCAAGATTTCCATTTCTCGCGGCGAGGGGCATTGTGGGGCTCCGATCAAGTAAATTTTGAAATTTTAATTTTCACCGTATAAGCAGCACTTTCTGTCGGGATTTGCATTTCTCGCTGCATAATATTTTGTATGTCGGGGGGGGGGGGAGAAGTCATTAAAAAAAAAGTATCAGTTATTCGACACATTCATACGATGTTTTGACTTCGCCTCTTGAACGTAGTATAAACGAAATTCCCCTGTAGAGAGAATTTCCCCTGCGAGATTATGCAGTGGACTTGGCGATAGGTCACGTTATGTCCTGTTATTCTGCATCCCTATTCGACTTGTTTAAGTCGAATGGTCGATTCCCGTTTCTAAGCTGCTTGCTTATACATGTTTACATTGCCAATTTACTTTTTTCTCTGTGATTGGTTTAATATTTGCAAAAGGGAATAAAGAATACATTAATCTCAATCCTCAAATCGCACTATTTTGTAATACTAAATTTTCAAACCATCAAACATTGCGGGAAAAATTAGAACTCTCCCCGAAGTCCACGGGCCAAAAACTCTGAATCCGGCAATTCACAAGGGCTTAATACAGTGTACAATGAAATGACTAACTATGGCCGAAATAATTGAAGACATTTAATTACTCTGAAATTATTTCTTCAGTTTAAATCAGTTAAAAAAAAGCAATTGCTTCCGGTAATTAAATCATCATAAAAATCAGAGAATTTTTATCATTTATAACTAATTTACCAATTTTATAATGTAAAAATCAATATAGATTCATCATAAGGCCGCAAGGCTGTTGCACTATCAGCCTTCTGATGTAAGAACTTCATGTAGTCAGGGCCACTGCCGTCTTAACGCATGGGTCCACCAGAACATTTCACGGGAATCTCAAGTGCAGGATGGGCCTCATGACAATATGAGACCTAGTCAAAAATTCGACATTCAGAATGTGAATATGTTAGCAGGTGTTTCTACTCAAGTGGGACAAAAAAAAGAACATAAACCCCCTTCGCCCAGTGTAGGCCGGGAACTGGAGAAGTAGGGTAACTGCCCCGCTGAAAAATTTAGGATACAGAAGTGTTCAAGGTGGGAACAAAGAACACCGTTATAAAATTACCGACAGAAACCGCGAAGTGTGGCTTATACGTTGAAATCAAAATTTTAAAAATTTATTTGATCGCAATTTATCATCTTGATCGGCACCCCAGAACGCCCCTCGAAGGGAGAAATACAAATATTGACAGAAATTGCGAAGTGCGGCGTATGCGGCGAAACTAAAATTTTCAATTTGGGAGTTTGGAACGTTGGGATTTTGACCTGTCGACCCATGACCCAGACCCATGTGCTACTACTGATGCTGTAAAAACATTAGTGGAATAAAGTGAATATAAAGATAAGTTTAATTTTGTCCAACAGCAAAACTGGTAAAAGAGAGCCTCAGTTTCTCATTGTTTAAAGCCATGCTTGAGTTTAAAAGCTGTGTGAAGTTATCTCGTTTTAAACATCCAATTCTTACACATAAAACCCCGTGGGTGACAAAAAACAGCTTCGAAACCTGAGCTTCATGAAACTAGAGCTTCGAAAGACGAAATCAAAAAATAGCACTTCTTTTTGGGAAATGTTAGAGGAGATATAATTTACGACAAACTTTTGATTACGTGTTTAATTGCTAATTTTCATTCAAGACATACTGTATGCACTTAATTAATAATTTCCAACATAATTTTCATTCCTCACATATTTATAATTGAAGGGTTTCTCGCTCGCTCACGGACTCGGAAGTTCGCTCGATCACCCGCTCATTCACTCGCTTCCTCACACACCCGCACAAGGACACAGTAGCTCGCTCACACACCCACACGTCCACTCACTCGCTCACGGAATCTGTAGCCTAATCGATCATTCGCTCACTCACCTACTCGCCCGCTCACTCCCTCATCCAGTCACCCACTCACTCAATCACTCACCTGCTCACCCACTCACCATTTCACTCGCTCACCCACTCACTCATGGGACTCAGTAGCTCGCTCGCCCACTCATTGTTCCAATCTCCCACTCACTCACCCGCTTGCCCACTCATTGTTCCAATCTTCCACTCACTCACGGACTCAGTATCTCACTCACCCACCCGCTCATTCGCTCCCTCACTCACCCACTCACTAATTCGCTCACCCACGCACTCAATCACTCGCCTCCTCAGTCGGTAACTCGTTCACTCGCTTGCTCACTTATCCTATCGCCGACTTACTCGCTACCTCACCGGAGGCGCCGACGTGAAGAAAAAAAATTGGAGGGACTGAAATTGTGTGCTGATCGTCCCGTATATACAGGACTCAAGCGCGTAAGCAGGAGGATGGTGCATTTCATTTGTTTTTTCAGAAATTATTGGGGGCCTCGAATGGCCTCATTCCCTAGGTTCCGACGCCTATGTCCCTCACTCACCGGCTCACTCATTCACTGACCCACTCACTTAGTATCTCGCTCACTCCCTCACTATTTCGCTTGCTCGCTCACCTACTCACGAACTCGGTAGCTTCGTGTCGAAATGTCGTCGGTGAATTTTCCGGACACGGAGTCGAATGGGGCCTGACAAAAAAAAATGCACACTTACTTTTTGCATAATGTTTTCCTATTTTAATGGGCCCCACAAGAGAATGTCTGCCCGCGGCCAGTAGAAGGTACGCTCGTGCCAAAGTGGCATGGTGGTAAGATGCTCGTCTACCATCGTAAAGGTTGTTGTCAGGGCCCCGGGTTTGAACCCAAGGAAGATATTTCCCCTAACGAACTCGAGGCGACCACCGATAAACAGCGCCTTCACTTCCAACCCATCTCACCAATGGTAGTAAGTTGCAATATAGCGATATGTGGCCAGAGTTGTTTTTTTTTTTTAAAGTAGTAGTAGAAGGTACGCTATATACGGGCCTGATGAGACCTATTTGTGTATGAGCAGCCATCTAGCGATGAATTCGTGCACTTGCAGACGAATTTCGAAATATCAAAATGACGATAGGTTCTTTGTTTTGGACGCCTCGTTGTGTCCTGAAGAAATAACTGAATTTGCTAATCAGTTCAGTTTGTGGGCTGTGCTCGTTGGGAACCGTACTGAACGAAAATTTCTGCTGTCGTCTGCTTTGTCCTAGGTTCTTTGTTTTCGTCGTTTCCTTATTCCCCGAAGGAAGAACTGAACTGACCGTTCAGTTCAGTTTGTGGGCTTCATTCGTAAGGAACTCTATTGAATATTGTCGTCTGCTTTATTGTAGTTTTTTTTGTTTTTGACGTTTCCTTATGCTCCGAAAAACGAATTGAACTTGCCATTCGGTTAGTTAACAGTACTGAATGAAAATTTCTGCTTTTCGAATCCTAATATTGTTATCACCGCTTGAGTCGTCTTTAATTTCTAACCTAGAGGGCAGCACTTCCAGTATGAATCAAAGTGTGGAAATACTAGTTCAAACAGCACGAGCTTGAGTAAAAAAGGGCACAACTCAGGGTTGGTAAATCAGTGCTGTCACTTTTTTCTGCATCTGCTATACAATGCCATCTTGCTTCTTTCTGTACTTGTAATAATTTCCTACCACCGCGGGCGCATGTTTTTTATATTGTTTTGCCAACACAATGTGTCAGGGGGGGGGGAGATAATCCCCATTGGGGATAATGTTTGATTGCCGCTCGCTCTGTAAACTTCTAATAGATTTCCTGCTATGCTTTCTTTCATGTTTATACATTGCAACCCTCTCTGTTTTGCATGTGTTATGCATTACCACACAGAGACAGACAGAGAGAGAGAGAGTTGTAATTAATTAATATGAGTTTAATAATTAATAATTTCATTAGTTAATACTTTTATTAATTACTATTTTTATTGATTAATATTTTTATTAAAATTTGAAATTTTCGCCTGCTATGTCATTTGTACGGAACACACTGGAGCTTATTCCCTCCGCTTCGATTGCCCTTTTTTCTAGTGCCCCACCAGTTAAAATTTCTTATAAAATGGCCTGTATTCCACTGTTTCCTTTTCCCGTTTCAATTATGAACAGGGGCATGAATCTCTTGGTTCTCAAGTGTCTCATCGGAGCTACTTCCCCAACATCATGACCCTCACCAACAAGAACCGTTTGTGTGCTAGTAACTTCCATCCATGTTTACTTGAAACCCTCTGATAGCCACACTTAAGCCCCGTTCACATGTACAATAAAACATCCCGGGAAGTTCCCGGTACACACATGACATGTTTGTCATGTGACAAACCGTTCACATGACGTTAAGTTTATGCCGGTAATCCCACCTGTTCTTTCCGGAAGTCGTCACTGGTTACGTAGGTTACGTAGGTTTACGTTGGAACGGAAGTGATTGATTCAAGA
The DNA here is from genome assembly GCF_987345545.1 of Pholcus phalangioides. Lineage (NCBI taxonomy): Eukaryota > Metazoa > Arthropoda > Arachnida > Araneae > Pholcidae > Pholcus > Pholcus phalangioides. The sequence continues at coordinate 4,410,910 of NW_028301611.1, forward strand.
TGGCTGATGAAGGAGCTTATAGCAGTTTTCGCGGTGCAAAGGATTATGGGAGAGAAGGTCGGGGTGTCGACCTCCAATCCACCCCAAGAAAGATGGGCTTTTTTTTGATGAGCTTCTCTCCCACCTTTTTCTTCCCTACGAGGGAATAAAAATTGTCATGCCGGTAATTATCACCAAAGCGACCCCCAATCTTGCACATGTGAACGGGGCTTTAGAGGACGTTCAACGTCCGACTGGAAATAAAATGATGATACCATTACCGGCGACATCATGGGGTTGGGTTCATCGGAAACGGGACGTGTGCCCAAGGCCCGAAAAAAAAAACCAGTCAAAATTGGTTGATTTTTGTAATTTATGTAACACCCCCCCCCCCCTTCACAGAAGAAGACTTCATATAAGGAGCCCCCAAAACTAATACTTGTCCAGGGCACGAATTTAAGAATTAGCCCTACTTACAAAGATCGTAATAGGAGGGACAGTCGAAAATCCTAGCGTTGTCCCTCCAACATGTTAGGGCTTCACATTAACCGGTTGAAATTTTCGACTATATCCAGTACTTGATGGATAATACTGAATAAATATCCCTATAAATGGCAGCACTAAAATATTTGTACGGAATTGATCCGCCATTTAGGGTTACCATATTCGAAAACTGGGAAAGGGGGAACACCTGTGCGCTGATCCTTGATGACATAATTATCACCGATTTCCGTAACAGATGGCGCTACTTTTCTTCCAGAAAAGGAAACCCCACCGTCACAATAGTTTTTCCCAACCAAAACAGGAATCGCTGTACAGGGTGATTATAATTAAAGTTCATTTTTGAAAAAGCTGTAAAAAAAAAAGAACCATTGGTCGAAATGACCTGATATTTCACCTGAATATACAAGAAGCAATGGGATTTTGTCTGGCAAAAGAAAAAGAATAGTTAAAAAATTGACCGATAGACAGCACTGTACTCGTCATAAGATGCAAATTAACAGACATGACCGTAAGAAAAATCGTAGAAAAGCAAACAGTGATGAGAAACCATCAGGAAAAGGATGTGGTGAATTAGCTGCTGCTCAAGAAATGTTCAATATGCTGTCAACCGTTTTCTCCTATGAGCCGAAAGCGCATAACAGCATGTTCCACAACAGATCGAAGTGTATCAGGGGTGATGCTGCGAATGTGTTGCGTAATGCGGTTTTTCAACTAAACTAAGTTCGCAATCGGACACACAACTGTACACAACATTTTTTAGATGAACCACGGCCAGAAGTCACAAGGGTTCAGGTCAGGTGATTGTGGCGGCCAAACTGTTGGAAAATGGCCACTGATGACTCTGCCATTGTCAAAATGGGGATTCAACAGTTGCTTCACTGACTGTTGTTGCAATATGCGCCATCGTGCATGAAAATTGTGCTATCCACACATCAACGCTGTTGCAGTGCTGGAATGAGCTGGTTGCGCGAAGGAGATTCATACCGTGTCCCATTGACGGTACAGGTTACAGTGCGCACTGCTTGACGCTTTCTGCAACGCTGTAGCCACTTGCTCCACTGACGTCGAATTGATTTCCTCACTCTGCCACATCGCACGTCAAACAAACCCGTCTTTTCGAATTTAGCAATCATCTTCTTTAGAACCATTTGCAGATATTTGCTTCATGTACATTCAGGTGAAATACAGTATCAGGTAATTCTGACCAGTGGTTCCCTTTTTATAGCCTTTTCAAAAACGAACTTTAATTATAGACACCCTGTATATACAAGATTCATCGAAAGACTGGTTATTTGTGGAGATGACCCCCCCACGGGGATTCGAACCCCGGTTTTTCACTTGCCAGACGAGTGTTCTACCATCTAAGCTATGGAAGCAGATAAAATATTGCAACCTCGGAGCGTATATATATGTTGAAAGGCACCGTACATGGACGGCGTCAACAATCAACTAATAGCTCATTCACTAATAGCTCGTGAATGACAAAGGCCAACCAGCTTAAGAGCTTAATATGCTTAAATAGCTTAGATGGTAGAGCACTCGTCCGGCAAGCGAGAGACCGGGGTTCGATTCCCCGTGGGGACAGTGATGAATTTTTTCCTTGTAATCTTCATCTCCACAAATAACCAGTCTTTCGATGAATCTTGTATTGACAAGTGGAGAGGACGTTTCTATATGCACCCTGTATATGTTACGGAAATTTGATAAATCCCGTTATTACGCATAATCACCAGCTGAAATGCATAGTTATCAATCACTTTCGGAAGTTTAATAAATTTTGTTTTTCACATTTACCGGTGATTATGTGTAATCCTCCTGAGTTCGTGTTGGTAAATGCGATAAATCGTCAATAAATCATTCAAATTTACCGGAAATTTCACTCAAATATAGGATGATGGATTCGATCAGTGATGTTGCTTATGTTTAAAAATGTTGCTATACAAACGTTGGATCAGTAGTGATCGTCGATCATCAAGGGCCGTATATATCCGTGACATTCCAGTTTTGTTTTTTCCACACGCGCCGGACGTTATCGCGTATGTCCCAATCGTGTTTACATATACAAGGTGAAATAAGAAAACTATACTGAAAAAAAAGTCCTGATTTAGGTTAAAAAACGCGCTGTAACGTAAAGGTGAACTCATTTTCGCCAATGATGTAACAAATCATTATCCTTGATTAAATTATTTTTAATTTTAAATAATATTATCTGTACATTCTATATGTTTTAGTTAAATACTTTAGTGCCGACCATGTGTTGGTCGCACATCCATTCTCCATCTGTGGTTAGACGAAGGCGTACTACCTCTACAAGAGCAGATGTTTCCAACCTGTAGATGTTTCGACTGCACCTGCCAGAACAGTCCACACGAAAGCGGTTCAAGATTTTTTTTCTTTTACAGCTTTTTAATCTTTAATGCAGCTTTGGTCCACACAAGTTCAAGGGGTAGGATACGATGGGCGTCACGGCGCGACGAGGGTAACAAAAATATCAAATATTTTCCGAAAAGATAAAGAAGTTATATTTTTGTGTTCTTCTCTGTGTTGTTGGTTCTTTCGTGGTCGATCGTGGATAAAGGATCGGCGACGTCAATCATAGTGATGATGATGATGATCGCAAACATTTGATATGTCGCGTTTTTTTTCAAAAGTGAAGGTCAAGCGAATATTCACAGTCGCGCTTGTGTTATTTTCTTCAGACGTTCCGACGAGTTAACATTTCAAAGATGGAGGAAGAGATCCTGCCCTTCAGATTACTGGAACTCAACGAGAAAATGAAGAATCGAGCCGTGATGGAACTCGGTGAAACCCCAGAAGTTAAGGAGCGTGGCCTCTCTGACATCCGGCGTTACGTCAAAGGTAAACGATGTTAGAACATGGGCGAAGATACGGGGTGGGGGGGGGGGGGTCATGGTGGGCATTGCCCTCCCAGAGTCAAAGGTGGAGTCGACTGATCTAATGTATATATGTATATATTAATTGACATCATCATCATCGTGCCCCCAGCAATAATGACCGTGCCCCTCCCCCCAGACTTCCGAGTCAATCTCCGCCTATGTGTTAGAAATCACTTAAATATAGGTGAACTTGGCTAATTTAGATTTTTGGATAATTCGAACTTTAGGAAATTTCTCTTGACTTTCCTATTTAATTTAATGTTAAAATTACCTGTCTAATTCGATCTTTCCCCCCATGTTTCGGATAATAACACGAAGTTTTGATTGTGATATGTCCGTTTGCTTTCTCAAGAATTCCTGGCTAACTTTCTGTCATCTTTTTCTTTTATCCGGGATTTGCTGATTTTTTCTCCCAAAAACACGCGAAAATGGTTAATTCGAAGCTCAAGGAGATAATATAAATGTTCGAGTTATCCAATTCATCAATGTAAAATAACTATACTTTCAAAAAAAAAAAAGTTCAATAATTATAAAAATGTATTGAATGCCTATCATCTACCATGCCTGTATTAAAACGTGAAAGATCGCGACAACTATAATCCACGCGGCTAAATGTGATCACATCGGGACTCACGGTTTCTAATAGCAATAACCAAGTGATAATTATTTCCGATAAAAGTCCACTTTGCAAGTACGGTGAACATATACACCCTGTTTGGTCGAATGGGGCACATGGTAAATCGGTATTGAAAAAAAACGAGACAACTCTGTCTTTTCCTCATAATTGTTCGCAAAATGTTCAATCTCTCGTTCTTTTTTTTAAACTTCTATTCTAAAACGGGACTTCTTTTCCCGTTGAGCTAAAATCCTGCATTTTTGTTATTCAGCCATTGTGTGGAGCTAGAATAGAACTGTCTAATATTATCAGGATTACGATATTTTTGTTCATGTGCAATACGTTTCATAGATTCCCCGAGAAAGTCTCTCGGAAAAAAGAATTTGAATCTGGTCAAATGAAAGACCCTGATCAAGAACAGAAGGAAAAAGCTTTTTTTTCTTCTTCCCATATTCACTTTTAGTGTAGGAAGGCCAAAAGCAGCTCCACACATGCGGATACCACGAATGATTCAGGGCGAATACTATGAACTGATTCGACATTACGTACGGAAATATTGTCCACAAGAGAGAAGGAAAGACGACAACTTGCGGCCTTCCCAGTAGCACAAACGTATAGATTTATATCACAAAATGTGTTTCAAATGTTGATCTATATCGGGCCACGATATCGTTCTATCTAAAAAAAGGCATAGTCGAACATAAACAGATCTATATCGTGAATGTGACATATGCAAATACAGTACTTCAAATTTTGGGCGATAAATGATACTCTTCCAGAAAAAAAGTTGAAGCTTTTCCGTGGGTGGGTTCGAATCCAGCACCCCTCCTCCCGCCCCGAACACTTTCCACCTCTGACCTCATGACTTACCGACGCAATACGTTGTAGAGCCTCAATATATATTCTTATATGTATTATTGTTATTAGTTTACTTTGTACATTGGCTCTCTCTTAACAAGCACGCTCTGGTCACGTGAAAGAATCTCAGTTCATTCTGTACTGAAACACGAGATGATCACGTGACCGGATGCCCCTTCGGAGGGTCCAAAGGGCCATGTGTGTGAGAACATCAGTTCAACTCCAGCTCTCACACGAGGTGCACCAACGTCGTCTTTCTCCCTCTTAATATATGTACCATGTAAATAATATCTTCTATATAGCATCATAATTAAAGATAATGTATCTACAACTACGTCTCATTCATATGGAGTCAGATGCAATTGCGCTACCGTCACCATTTAGCATTAGATTTTAGCATTGGTGACCGCAGACGTTTAAACGCAAATAATGATACCTTCTGAATATTCTTCAAAAGACGCCATTACGGTGAGAGCAGCAGCAGAGGATTTTTCTCCTAGCAACTGTGGACCACGGAGCATCCTCCCTCATAAGGTCACTTCCGCTTGACCTCTTGGTTCTCTTCTCTCTCAAGCAACAGGATGATGGCAGCAGAAGAGGACAATACCGTTCCCCAAGTTTCCAGTGTCGCTCTCCGCCTTCCCCCATTTTGGAAGACAAACGTTTCTCTCTGGGTGAGGCAATGCGAGCAAGCTCTCCTCCTCAGCCGCATTACAAGTGATGATACCAAATTCGCCGCTCTCGTCGCTAATATCGACTCAGAAACACTACATGCGGTTGCCGATACTGTCGTCAATCCTCCTGCGACCGGAAAATTCCAGGCTCTTTCGGACCGGCTGATACAGGAGTTTGCCGAAACTGAATCTGCCAAAATCAAGAAGTTGCTCACAGAAATTCAACTCGGAGATGATAAACCATTACAGCTGCTACGAAAAATGCGCCAACTCTCCGAATCTCGACTAACCGATGATTTCTTAAAGACATTGTGGCTGCAACGTCTTCCCACTCAAATCCAAACTGTCCTCTCAATATCGAGTGGCATTAGATTTTAGCAACGTCATCACTGGTCGCATAATGCTATTATGATGTTATTAGTTTAAAGGTAATGATTTTTGACTTGTATTTCTAATGCCGTAAAATTTATTCATTCTCGTATAGTCATTCCCCGTGACCAACATAACATTCACAGCCAAAATGAGCTCCATTTTTCGCTTGTAAATAATGGAATTTCATAAAAAGATAATTTTAAACATTAGAAAACTTGTTCACCACCTCAAGAAATGGTATAAAAATTGTTAAATGAATAATTTTTGTACTCAATCTATTACATTGTAAGACCTATTGACGACTCCAGGAGAATCAGAAGTATAATTACATTAAAGCGTATTTAATAATTTACAACGTGAGGATCGTTTTCGCGACCCGAGATACCAACGTGTCTCGTCTCCGGCGTGTGTAGACAACAACTGATATAAAATAAAATGCCGTCGTGGAGTTGTACACTTCGTACAAGAAAGAAAAAATTTGTACTGAGTATGGAAGTACACTATGGTATGGTGTCGCCCTCTGGCGAGTGAAATATGAACTGAGGGCGCCAGCACACCACATGTACTCCCCCCAATGTGTACTGGAGGTACAGAGAAATTAGGATGATTACAATGTTTAGATACAATCACGATAGTTAAAATTAAATCGAATAGTTCGTCCTGAACGAGTCGTGACACCAGATTTTTTTTCATCACAGTCCTTTTTGTTCTTCACAGTCATGTTCGGAAGATTTGATGCCGTTAGGGTTAATGGTTGGTTTTGGTCGGAGTTGGTTTCTGCAATGTCCAAGAAACATGGTTTAACTCTGTCCAGACTGACAGTTGATCTCTTGCCATTTACATCCAGAGTGATTACATTAGTTTGTCAGTCCGAGACACAACTGGATACGGGCCATCATAAGGTGGAGTTAGTGGAGGGTTGACGCAGTCAACTCTGAGGAAGACATGAGTGCAGGTTGACAGTGCTGGATGTTTGAAACATGTAGTAGAACCTGTAGAGTGAGTTGAAGTTGGTACTGGCTGCAACCTGGCCATAGTGTGGCGCAGTTGTTCAACAAAGCTGCTGGGATCTCCAGCTTGGCACGGTGTCGACGAGCACAACAGTTGACCTGGTAGCCTAAGGGTGGTGCCATACACTAGTTCAGCACCAGTACTGCGAAGATCAGTTTTGTAGGCAGAGCGGAGACCTAGTAACATGGTTGGTAGTGTTTCAGTTCAACGCTTGTTGGAGTGGCACATTAAAGACTGTTTTAAGCCGGTGGATGCCGGATGGTATGTAGTTGTTCTAATGCGCCGGGCACCAAGGAGAGCTTTAAGTGGCCTGAAGAGGTTGGACTCGAACTGTCTGCCCTGGTCTGTGGTAATATTAGACGGGATGCCGAATCTTGAGACCCATCCTGAGACAAATGTTCGAGCAACTGTGTCAGCAGATATATCTTGAATAGGGTATGCTTCTGGCCATCTGGTATATCTGTCGACACACGTTAAGAGATATCTGTAACCGTCTGATGGTGGTAGTGGACCTACTAGGCCTATGTGGTGAAGGAAGGTTGTGAAGGAATGTGAAGACTTGACGGCGCAGTTTATGTGGCACATACGGGCGAACACTTCCGGTGCTAGTGTCACAGACAACATGAGTAGAGGGTGACAGTTCGAGTGATTTCCAGTGCAGCTGAGAGTCTGTCTTCTTCGTCAGGTTTCGAAGCTCTTCATCTTCTGCCTGAGCTGTAGCAAGTTCTGTGTGGTTCGGACATTGGGGATTAATTTCATTGATGCGGGACAGTGTGTCAGCGACTACATTGCTAGAGCCAGAAATGTGTCGGATGTCAGTACTGAACTGGCCAATGTAGTCCAGATGCCGAAGTTGGCGAGGAGAGCAGGAATTGGAATTCTTTTGAAAGGCGTATACCAGGGGACGGTGGTCTGTGAAGATTATGAAGTTGGTGCCTTCCAGGTAGTGGCGAAAATGTTGAACAGCCGAATATATACCCAGGAGCTCTCTGTCATAGGTAGAGTAGTTACATTCGGCAGGCTTCAGTTTGCGAGAAAAGAAGGCCAAGGGCTGTAAACCAGAATTTGTATGTGACTGAAGAACAGCGCCTATAGCAACGTTAGATGCGTCGACTGCAACTGATAGCTTATGATCGGGAGAGTGGTATGTTAGTGCAGCAGCATTGGCCAAATCTGATTTCGACTTCTCGAATGCTGCGACAGCAGAGTCTGTCCAAGGAATAGGTCGTTTGTCGTTCTTCTTGGAATCTTTGAGGAATTCATGTAGTGCTCATGCTTGAGTGTGTGCAGCTTGCGAGAGGAAACGTCTGTAGAAGTTGAGCACTGCCCGGAAACGTCGGAGTTCGATGACTGTCTTTGGTTTTGGGAACTCTCTAATAACCTAGACCTTCTGTGGAAGGGGTTTCACTCCGGTCGAAGTAATAAGGCATCCTAGGAACTTCACTTCACTTCTTCCGAGTACACATTTTGATGGGTTGAGTTGAAGACCATGGTGTTTCAATCTAGAGAAGACTTGGTGTAGATGTTGAACGTGTTCTTCTTCACTGGTTTATGCTATCAGGAAATCGTCAAAGTATGGGACGCAGAAATCGAGTCCAAAAAGGATTTGGTGCATGAATCGTTGGAAGCTTTGGCCAGCATTGCGGAGGCCAAACGGCATACAAGTGTATTCAAACAGCCCAAAAGGAGTAGTGACTGCTGTTTTTGGGACGTCTTCTGGATTCACTGGGATTTGATGATACGCGCGGGTGAGATGCAGAGTAGAGAAGATCGTCTTGCCATGAAATGCTTGCGTGCAGTCTTGCAGATGTGGCACTGGATAACGGTCGGGCACAGTAATAGAATTCAAGCGACGGTAGTCTCCACATGGACGCCATTCGCCGTTAGCTTTGCGAACCATATGCAGAGGACTTGCCCAAGGCGATTTTGATGGGCGAATTATTCCAGCTGACATCAGAAATTCAAATTCTTTTCGAGCTAGCTATCTTCAACAACTCAGGTGACAGGCGCCTAGGTTTGCAAAAGACAGGTTTCCTTTAGTTTCAATGTGGTGATATATTGTCGAAAGTTCTGCTTTGTTGGATAGTTGAGACGGATTGGTTACCTCCGGATACTTCGCGAGAGCTTCATGGAGCCGAGAATCACCCAAAAGAAGACTGATGGTGGTTGACGACAATTGAGAGCTAGGTGGTTTGCCAGAGGAAGAAAGGTTAGTGTTACCATCAATGAGACGAGAGTTCTTGGCATCAACTAGTAGGTTGAAGTGTTGCAGGAACTCGATCCCGACGATAGGTTGTTGTACGTCTGCCACGATGAATGTCCATGTAAAGGGACGGCGTAGTTTCAGGTCGAGGGTAAGTAAGTAAGTCGAGGGTGGTAGTGCCAAAAGTTGGAATTTTCGTGCCGTTTGCGGCAGATAGAAGCAAGTCCGCTGGCGTTTTGGTTTGAGGTACGAAGTTCGTTAGCACAGAAATATCAGCACCCGTGTCTATGAGAAATTTTGTTTTTGAAGTCTGGTCGGCCAAAACAATTCTGTCAATATAGCGATCGCTGTTTCAGTTTTCCGGCTGGGCGCGGTAATCACATGGAAGGTTACATTTCCTGGCTCTTGAACCGAAGTTCGCATGGTAAAAACACATATTGTTCTCCGGCTCTTTGTACTGTCGATTTCTTCAGCTGCTCCTTCGGCGGAAGTGGGGGCTACGGTCGTAGCTGCGAGATGCATGGACGACAGCCGTTAGTTCGCTCACTTGCTTGGTTAGTTGTGCCACTTGCCTCGCCAGTTCCGATTGTTGTGGTGGCACCTATATAGCAGTGACCTGCGCCGGAAGGGCCAGGTCACAAATTTTGTCGGCAGTTTTTCAAGCCGAGCACAACTCAGGTCTATCGCTATGGGCAATTTACTACCTAGTGAATTGTGCCGGAATTGTAAGTGCGTGTACCTAACAGTCTGAGTGCGTATCTAGTGTTGTGTATGATTTTTCAGTGCTGCCATCTATAACTCACTTCACTTCTGAGATATAGATGGCAGCACTGAAAAATCATACACAACACTAGATACGCACTCAGACTGTTAGGTACACGCACTTACAATTCCGGCACAATTCACTAGGTAGTAAATTGCCCATAGCGATAGACCTGAGTTGTGCTCGACTTGAAAAAAAAAAAAAAGCTGGTTGAGGTCACCTTCTAACGCGGCGAGGACACTTTGGGTAGTACTCGGCAGCCTGGCGAGCCACAGTGATTTGAGTAGAGGTTCTCCCACACTACCTGCAGCTAACGCACGCATGCGTGTAAGAAGTTGTGGTGGGCGTTCGTCACCGAGTTCCAGTCCTTGTAGCAGTGTGCGAATTCGCGAGGTTTCGCTTTGTGAGTGTAAGTCGATAAGTCGTTTTTTCAGAGCCTCGTACTTGTTCTCTGTTGGCGGGTTAAGGATGAGATCGCTGGCCGATGCTAGAACGTCCGACTCACAACCGAAACAACGTGATGGAATTTAGTAGTGTCCGTGGTAATGTTTGCGAGTGCGAATTGCGCCTCCACTTGGCTGAACCATAGAGTTGGATTCGCTTTCCAAAACGGAGGGGGTTTTACTGCTACGCGGGCGATTTGTGCCGCTGGTGCGGGAGAATTTTGGTCGTCAGTCTGAGGCATGGTCGAGAGGGAATATATACTATATGACGAAAATAGTGCGGAATAAATACGGATGGCTTCGTTTCAAACGTTCAACTTGAGTGTTACGACATGAAGAGAAAAATTAAAGCTTACGGTTTACGGATGTATCCGGATTGATGTGAAGACAACGCTGTGGCACCGTAGCAGTCTGTCAGTATGATGTCGAAACTTGTCGCGTGTAGGAACATGGAAAAAGGTCACCAGTTGTAAGACCTATTGACGACTCCAGGAGAATCAGAAGTATAATTACATTAAAGCGTATTTAATAATTTACAACGTGAGGATAGTTTTCGCGGCCCGAGATACCAACGTGTCTCGTCTCCGGCGTGTGTAGACAACCATGGAGGAAAGAATAACAGGAGGTGACGCGACCAGCGCGTCCGTTGAGAAAGCATGGGGAATCTGGGTTGCCAGATGAAGCCAGTGATAGCTCTATTAAAGGGACCAAGTTAGCCCAAAGAAACCGTGGCTTCCCATGCTTTCCTATGAGAAACATCCCCGTTTTTAAAAATCATTTAAAAATATACTATTCACTTTAGGAACTCGATTTTTCCCATGGTGCTTAGATTTGGAGTCATGGTGCTTAAATTTATTTAGATATTAATATTTTAAGAGAATTTGATCCGGCAAAACACATGTTAAGTATAGGGAAAAGAGCGGTTTGTTTCGGCTCACTTGTCAGCCCATAGGGTTGCTACAACGGCTTCAATTTTCGTGCCTGACGTCACTTCCTGTTAAGGTCTGGACACACATATTCGCACCGTGCCAGGACCGTAGCTCGGGCGTCAGTTGGCCGTGACTCGGCTCGTTCCTCTTCAGACCACACCTTTCCGTGTGTTGCCCGTGTCGCTGCCGCATGCTGACTACGAAGCTGTGTCGATTGCTTCAAGGCTTTAACGCAGCCGGTTCGGTGCAATCAAAATGTTCAGTAAATTAATTAACAAGAGTGATTTGGTATAATAACCCTAGCGTAAATTAACAATAATTAATTGTTCTAAACATTTCTGTAAATAATCTATTACATGTATATAAATTTTTTTTACCTGCGTGTATGTTTTCTATAGAAATTTTTATTTTGTTTTTATTTTGGATTGATCTCCGATAGATTTTTTGTATGCGACAAACCCGCAAAAAAGGATAGGATCTTTAAATGCAGCTGAAAATAAAAAGACGGCCATTTGCTTAGTTTGACTATATGCATTCTTGTTTATAGTTTGGAGACAGGAGATTATTTACGGAGTGATAAAAGTGGAGAGAAGAAAAAAGCCATATACACTGCTGGCCACCGTAAATGCAACACCCTGAAGGAAGCATGCAAATAACATGAAATTTACAACATGCATTAGCGGAGGTGAGATATGCAAATGATTAGAATTTCAGCGCAGACGCACATCACGCGCGCCTGTAGCGCCACTTAAAAGCGTTATTTAAGGCATGGAGATTTCGACGATTTGAAGTACGGCAATTGTGTTTTTCTTGTGGTTTTTTCAAAAAAACGATCAATTATGCCTCGTAGAAAACAGCGATCATCTTTTGATCAAGTATCCGAGTTCGACAGAGGAAGGATAGTGGCCTACCGAGATTGTGGATTATCTTTCAGGGAAATCGGTAGTCGTGTTGGACGAAACCAAACAACTGTAATGCGGATATGTGATCGTTGGATGCAGGAGGGTACGACGGACCGACGTGTTCGATCGCATCCACCTCAGTGCACCACTTCACGTGATGACAGGCGTATTGTGCGTATGGCAGTGACGGATCGCTCAGCCACATCACGAACCATAGCACAGCACATTCAGTCTTTACCGCATCATCCAGTGTCTGCGCGTACCATTCGACGCCGTTTACAGCAGAGTGGTCTGTCCGCAAGACGTCCATTGCTTCGTCTACCCTTGACGCAGAACCACAGACGTCTCCGCCGCCAATGGTGCGATGAAAGAAGGATGTGGACGGCACAATGGAATGAAATTGTCTTTACTGACGAGTCACGCTTCTGTCTGCAACACCACGATGGTCGGATTCGAGTCTGGAGACACCGTGGAGAGAGGATGCTGAACAGCTGCGTTATGCACCGCCACACTGGTCCTGCACCGGGTATTATGGTATGGGGCGGTATTGGATATCACTCTTGCACTCCTCTAGTACGCATTGCCGGTACTTTAAAAAGCCAGCGCTACATCTCCGAGCTGTTGGAGCCAGTTGTCCTTCCTTACCTTCAGGGCTTGCCCACAGCCATATTTCAACAGGATAATGCGCGACCATACGTGGCACGCATTGTCCAAAGGTTCTTCGTCAATCGCCAGATTGAATTGCTTCCCTGGCCAGTTCGCTCTCCGGATTTTTCGCCGATAGAAAACATGTGGTCCATGGTTGCTCAACGATTGACCCAGATTACATCCCCAGCTGCCACACCAGATCAACTTTGGCAACGCGTGGAAGCTGCTTGGTCTGCTGTACCCCAAGAACACATCCAAAGTCTCTTTGAATCAATGCCGAGGCGTGTGGCAGCGGTGATCTCCAACAATGGCGGCTACTCTGGCTACTGATTTTGGCAGGAACCACACTTCACAGAAGTCTATAAATTTAATCATTTGATGCTTGGTCAACATGTTATCTACAAAATAAATATTGTTGCGATATCTCTTGTCTTTCTTGGTGTTGCAATTTGGGTGGCCAGCAGTGTAGAAATGAAAACAATCTGTGGGCGAGAGTGGTATAATCTCTTCCTCACGTACACACTCGTTTTTATTCAGAGTCAACGGCCATCATAAATATAATCATCTGTAGGGGCAGGTGGTGTCAAATTCCGATAACACCTCGGAGAAGTGTATCTCAGCTCAGCAGGAGCATATTGTACGAAAGAGCGCGCATATCTTTTACTCTGTGTGTGTGTGTACGCGGAACCTTCTAAACTAAAAATTGGCTCCTCTGCAGATGGCAAATGAATATTAAAATCAATAACGATTGGGGTGTTTGGTCTGCCGGGGCTTGATTCAATGATAATGCCTCACCAGTATTCGATAATAATTTAAAGCACTCATTGCCAAAGTCCCAGTCGCTGAAACACCTTTGTCAGATATTTAGCACAAAGGTGCTCGATTTTTTGGAATGTGTGGGCCACTTTATTGTTCTGCAAGCGTGCCGCGGGCCACTCGAGAGATCTGGAAATGTGCCACTAACCACTCAATAGGATAATCTGCAAATGTATCACGATCCACTTAAGTGAACTGGAGGTGTGCCGCTAGTCACTCAAGTGATTTTGAAATGTGCTTGAGACCACTTGAGAGGTTTTTTTTTTTGTTGTCACGGGCCACATCAAATGCTTCCGAGGGCCGCATTTGGAGCACAGGACATGGGTTAAGCATTTATGGCTTAACATGTTGCATCTGATGTGAGTACCAAATTTAAAATGTCTCCTATATTTTCCCATAAGAAAAACCCAAAAATTTTCGAACCGTTTTCTATTTATATAATTTATGTTAAAACCAAAACAATGATTCATTTATAGAGCATCGGAAATTAAACCCAGTTACTTTTCCAAGTTTACATTATTATTTTAACAAAACTGTCCCCGGCAAAATTTCGTTATATGCAATGAAACATAATTTTAAACTTTGTTTTCCCATCAAAGTTGTGAAAATGCTTATCCATATGTTTTCTACATATTACGCTAGTGCCACAGAACCGGGGCCAGGTGCGTCCAAACAATTTCGGGGGGACGAAAAATGTTTAGGACACCCGCTCCCTTTAACAAGATTTCATATATTTTGTGGGAAGAGGGAATCGGCATACTGAATATACACGAACGCTAAGAAATACCCCCATACAAAAAAAAACAATAACTACACAAATGTGAATTAACACAAAAATTGATGGAGATAATTTTAAACTAATGTGAGAAACCGTTTCCGAAACTAATGAAAAATTTAGAATCGAGGGATTAAAAATAATTGGGAGAAATAATTTCAGTACCAATGAAAATTCAGAATTAATAAAAGAAATAATGCGGAAATAGAATAAAATCAAGAAATAAATGGAATTAATAATTCAGCAATTGATGAAAATTGAGAAGCGACATGAAATAGATGAGCTCTCTCTTTTATAAAAAAAATCTGCGCTCTCTCTCTCTCCCGAGACCGCACCGTCACCGTAAAAATATAAAATGAAATACTTGGTGACGGTGCTCGGCTACGGTGCGGATATGTGTGAACGGCTGCATTGCTTAGCAAAGAATTATTCTTTGACCGTGTGTTGACCTACACCCGGCCGACGCACGTGCCGGGCACGGTGCGGATATGTGTGTCCAGACCTTTATTCTTTCCTCCATGGTAGAACTCCTTAATACACACGTAATACATAGTATATGAAGGCGTCTTACTCCATGGTAGACAACAACTGATACAAAATAAAATGCCGTCGTGGAGTTGTACACTTCGTACAGGAAAGAAAAAATTTGTACCGAGTATGGAAGTACACTATGGTATGGTGTCGCCCTCTGGCGAGTGAAATATGAACTGAGGGCGCCAGCACACCACAACATTTTTTTCATAAATAATAGCTGTGACCAATGTAACAGCTTTTATACTCGCCTTAAAGAAACACTTTGTAGCAATTTCTCTGAATCTACATGTTTCCAAGTCCCCAATTTTTTCACAGTATAACTTTCCAGTGTCGAGTTCAATTTAATATAGCTGCCAAAAAGCATCAAATTATATAAACTTCTTTTTTTTAAAGTTTATTTGTGCTCAAGTGCGTGTGACCAACGTAACTTGCGAAATTGTAATGTGCGATCATTTAAGCCTCGTCCTGGCCCATTGGGCTATACGACAACATCTGTTAATCTGACGCTGAGTGAGCAATCCCGCTCGAGATGTTTTCTTTCTGACATTTAAATGTCCCTATGTCAGTGGTGCGAAATGGTTGCATATAGAGCTGTGCCACACATCGTCATCATTGTGTCTCCCCTCCCGGGGGCCCTTGCTTATCCCCAACCTAAGCCAAAAAAAAACCCACATACTTGTTATACTGTAAAGGAATTAGCAAAGTCAAATAATAGTATCGTTCGAGGAATAATGGTATGAAAGGATGGACTTTGAAATTATGTATTTCAAAGCCATACCAGCCAGGTGTTATCCAGGTGTTAGGAGTTAAGAGTCCCAAAGAATATGGATCATGAAAGAAGCCTATAAATTTGGCGCGTAGCACGTAAGGAATACAGAATCGAAGAAGTAGTATAAAAAGTAGCGATAAACAGATCTATAAATATGGGGACTGAAATGAATCGTATAAAGGGTGCAGGACATTATGAAAGAAATCGGTATAAGTTGTATGAGAAGAATAAGGTAATAAAATTCAGCGGCCGCGCTCATATTTCAATGATATTTGCAGCTGGTCAGAATTTTGTATACACGTAAAAGCGCGAGAAAGTCCAGGGTTAGAGCAGATAGTTTTAGGTGAAAGGAGTTTTGCGGATTCCGGGAATAGTTCCCACAGGAACGTCAACCGAACCAAAGGGATAGCAGTAGCCAATGAAACGCATGTCCATAAGTTTATGGAATATAGGTAGGAGTAGGCGGATAGCCAAAGAAAAATATATATATGAAGTTTGAGAAGAGTGGAGATATAAAGAGAGTGAGAGAGAGAGGGAGTGAGATAGACAGAGTCAGAGATGGTGTGGAAGTCCACAAGATAAGTGTGAGATGGGCACTCACGAAGGAGTGAAGTTGATCTTCACCGGATTTGGGGTAAGTCACACTTCCGACTTGACGAACCATTTATCACTCTCCATGTAAATTGAAAATATGTAATGCACTGTCCTAGCTTCTATTTGTAAATCGTATATTTAATGCCCTTATTTATCGTAGCCTAATAATTAAAGAATAATTAACTGTTTTATCTTTGTTTCCTTGGACTTGTCATTTACACGGGCCTGTGGTTATTGACTTCACAGCGCAGTAGTACAATGGAGCCTAAAATTAGTAAGTTATGAATTATTTCGATCAACGGCATTTGGGATGTTTACATTAGTGGGATGAATAGAATCAATGTTGCAGTAGGGTCACACCCGTTAACATACCAGGGGTTCCTACTGGGTGCTCATAAACCATATTATCTACCAATTCAATTTCATTAATTGGTGTAGTGTGAAAAAATATGCACCCAATATGGTATTCAATATCTTACGCATGAAATATACATTGACTGAACACACTGACCATACATTGAAACACTTATAACCATATTACCATGGCGCAATTATGCCAAGTTCGACACACATTAATTGTAATATAAAAAACACATGTAAGCAGAGTATGGACGCCAAATTATTATTATTTGCAAAGTAGTGCTCATTAGTTGGAATTTTTTGTAAATGGAATGAGGCCTCCTGTGTTTGTATTCATGTTTACACGCATGTTTGCAATTTTAGATATTGAATGGGTTGATTTAATTCCATTTAGTGGATTCGTGCCCCTAAGGGTCGTAGCTAGCCATTCCCGTGCAAGAATTTGAATTTAGGTCACAGCGATTATGCATAATAACCAAGTAAATTTGGTAAATACTTGAAATTAATCGCCTTTATCTCTCTGATTATGCATAATATCCAAGTGTAATTGCTGAATTTGATAAGTAACGTGAAAAGAAATTCCAAATGTATCTAGTATGTGTGCTGAATATAGTCGGACCCAGTGCCCCGTCTTAACGCATGGAGCCAACCGGACACGGACAGGGGAAGGGACTCAAGAGAAGAGGGGCCTCAGAAAAACGAGAAGTAGTTCAATTTTTCGAGAATTTACCAGGTAAGGCCTAAGAAAAATCCCTTTGTCCGCGGGCTTATGATGGATGGCTCTTAAGACGATCCTAGTCAGGCCCCGATATAATAATATGAAATTTTGCGATCGTAACCCCTGATATAATGATACAATACATGTATGAATTATCATATACGACATTATGATAAAATCGATACCATGCCATACCTATCCTACTATATGATATTCTATATATATATATAGTACGATTTTTATGTATCATGTTTACCAACAACGCGACGCTTGGGTAATATGCATAATCGCCTTTAAAAGTGATTTATTTATGGGAAACACATCAATTAATCAAAGATGCTTGGGCACTATGCATAATCACCGGTAAAGGTGATACATTTAGGGAAATTTATCAAACTTACCAAAATGCTTGGCGAGTATGCATAATACCCTGTTAATATGTACAACAACCGCATTTATCGCATTTGCCTTTTATATTACTTTGCTTATATAATAGAACAAGAGAACCTGGTGTGCACCGACGACGACGAGTTCTTCCTGGCGTTCCTGAGGAAAGGCAAGTACGACACCAAACGCGCCATCAACTTGATGCAATCCTACTTCAAGGAGAAGAAGAACTTCCCAGAGATCTTCTCGACAGCGAACCTGGAAGGCCTGAGGAAATGCTTGGAGACGCGTGTGGCGAGCATCATACCTTACCGGGATATAGACGGATCTTCCATTATTGTCTTCAGGGCAGGTAGGTTATGTTTGTGTGTGTGTTTTAAAAAGCAGAGGATGTAAATCAACATCATTCTGGAAAAGTTGAAGCTACCCTTTATCCGGTCTTCATCGCTATTCCCCAAAATGGGCAAGTCACGAATATGAATTTATGGGCAGGGGCTTACGTAGGATCGACCTTTTGGAGGCGGCAGAAACCGCTCAGTGGTGGGGGAACGCACAAAAATGTTCTTTCCGAGAAATTTTGGCTTTCATCACTTACTGGCAGCATTGAAGAAGTGTAATTGTATAACATTGTAAGTTGTACAAACAGTATTGTAAAAGTATATGCATGTCTGAAACGCATTGCTAGGGAACCAAGGTAACGAAAGTAAATTTCCCGAAAGTGATTGTTTGGGCCCAGGAACCATTATTGCCGGACGTTTTTTCGCCCGTTTCGGGCATTTTCTCCGCTCTGACGAATTTTTAAAGTAGCCTATCGAGTCGAGTCCTGTTTGGTATATATGCAAAATTTGGCGACGATAGATTTAAAATTGTAAGTTTGTATAGAGAACGCAGACACAGACACACAGAAAATCAATTTTATATATATGTTACTGCCAAAGACCGAAATTGGCCAATGCGCGACGCTGCTGGTCACTTCGCCAATTGGCCAATTTCATTAAATATTGATGCGACTAATTCCGCCGGTCAGTTCGTGAAGTGACCTGTGATCCCTGTCCAAAAGACATCATTCAGGATCATCGTAAAGTTGGCGTATTTATTCGTGGTAATTATGCCCAGGCTAGTTATCGCAACCCATCAAACAGCGGTCACGATGCAGTGATAATTTTTTTTCTCTCCAAAATTTGGCAGAAAAACTATATATATATTTATATAATTATTTTTTTTAGTTTTTTTTCCTCTTGTCACATGGAGCTAATCCAATGCAGCTGGTACATACAGACATCATCACAGGTTGGCGATTAAAATATGGATTTGGTTCCTACCAGGACGTCTTTTCATCAGCATATCGAACTTTGTCCAGGGATCTCCGGTCAAACTCCGAATCATTTCTACAATTCGGACTTGGACCAAAATGCTTGGCTGATTCGCGAAGTGGACGGACCCGTCACGAATTGGCCGCACTTCGGGCTTTGTCAGTAACATACAGGGTGTTCTGTTAATGAACCGACAAACTCGGAGGGTTGTTAGTAGACACCAAGAAGAACAAAAATTGCAATGCAACATGTTGTCGCAAACCACGTTGAGAGGGTGAAAATCGCGAAAAACGCACGCAGGTTTCGACGTCACTCTAAAAAAACGATAAAAAGTACAATAACATATAACTACAAAAATATTTTTATTTGATTAATTATTACAAGAGGTGTTGGAAAAGTGGTGGCCGCTGACATCATTGCACAGTCTACAACGACGTAAAAACGATTCCCGGACGCGCTCGAAGATTCCAGGTATGCTTTTGATGTCTGCCGCAGCGATGACAATCCGCGCTATGAGATCCTTCGGTGTGTCCACAGGCGTCGCATAAACGTCGTCCGCGGCGCGTGATCCTACCCCAGTGCACGCGCTTCGCGACGCTGCTCAAGTTAGATATGGTGAACGAACCCACGAACGCATTCAACGGTCAACTGACCTTTCGTCTCCTCTGGACTCAGAGCCTGCACGCGTTTTTCGCGATTTTCACACTCACAACGTGCTTTGCGACACCAATTGTTGTTCCTCTTGAAGCCTACTAACAACCCTATGAGTTCGCCGGTCCATTAACAGAACACCCTGTATATATAGATTTTGAGTCCATCCCTCAACCGGGAAGTAATGGCTAAAATTGACAATTGTCGATAGAGCCTGGGCAGTGTACGGTATGAAATGAAATGCATTTCTGCCTGACATCGAGGCAGGTTTCGTGCCACTTAGCTGCGAGCCCTTCTCAAAGGTGTCAGCGTTCAAGTGATCAATGGTGATCAGGGGTTTGGTATTTGGCCGTGTCTGAATGGGGGGCCGCAGCTAGGAGGAGAATGCAAGCAGGTTCTGGTGCT
Source organism: Pholcus phalangioides (assembly GCF_987345545.1). Lineage (NCBI taxonomy): Eukaryota > Metazoa > Arthropoda > Arachnida > Araneae > Pholcidae > Pholcus > Pholcus phalangioides. Next base: position 4,431,031 of record NW_028301611.1, read on the forward strand.
TCAGACCAGGAAGGGAGGGAGGACAAATTCATCCTTTAACCGCTCAATGCAACATTACAAGGGAGAGAGCACAAAAATGCATGCTTGCCCTACCTGGTCGAATATCTAGTCTCAAACCGACGGAAAATAGTCGAAAAACATACTGAACAGGCAGAGGCCAATTTATGATTATACGAATCTTGCCACTTTTCTCCCCCAGAAGTTTAATTTACTTTATTACTCCCCCCCCCCAAATTCGCCACCCTGTGCAATAACCAGCTTGGCCTCACCTCCACTCCTGTAAGTACACCTGTGTCTCTTAAGTCACTCTCATGCTCACACACTCTTCAAGTAATTCTTTTATTCACGCACATGTTTTCACACTGTTTTGGTCACGCACATGTTTTCACACGGTTTTGGTCACTCACATGCTTGCGTATTTTTGTCACTCTCATGCTCACACTCTCTTCAAGTCAATCTTTTAGTCATTCACGTGTATGTGTGCTTGCACACTGTTTTGGTCACTCACATGCTTGCGTATTTTTGTCACTCTCATGCTCACAATCTCTTCAAGCCAATCTTTTAGTCATTCACGTGTATGTGTGCTTGCACACTGTTGTGGTCACTCACCTGTGGTCACTCACATACTTGCAGATGCTTTAGGTCATTCTTTTGGTCACTCACTGACATGCGCGGTGATACGGGGGATGCCCCCAGCGTCAAAGGTGGAGTCGACTGATCCAATGTATATATGTATTTGAATTGACATCATCATCATCGTGCTTTCCCCCCGGCAATAATGACTGCCCCCCCCCAGACTTCCAAGTCTATTTCCGCCTATGCTCACTGACACGGTTTCTTGCTTTATAGGTCATTTTTTTGATCATTTACACGTCATAGAGAATGCTATCATGCACTCTAGATTGCTCTTCTGGTCATTCCCGTGATTGTACATGCTCTACGTCACTCACCTCATCGACCAGGTCTCTCATTCTGTAGGTCACTCTTTTGTTCATTCACACGCTTGTTCATGCTCGTCATTCTTTTCCCTCCACTCACGTGATTGCAAGCTCTCTAGGTCACTCTTTTGCTCACTCACGTGCTTACTCTCTAGATAACTCTTTCGATCACTCACTGACACAGTCCCTTACTGTCTTGGAAGAAGCGGATTTATTTAGGTTATGCAAAATTTTGCTGCCCTTCTCGCATTCCACTAAATTTTTTGGGCACTCATTAATAAAATTTTTTCGCCGTTATGAACTTGCCGCATTGGGCTATAGCCCGTTAAGCCCTCCCCCCCTCCCCCCCCCTCCCCCCCATACACACGTCACTGCGAGCAGGGCTGTCTAAAGTAATGACCAAATCGATATGCCCTGAGGAATATTTTACCTCTCAGGAATTTCTGACTGGAAGCCGTGTTTTCTTGAGGAGGTGTTTTTTGTGTATGTGTGATTCTCTGATTTTTTATATTTTCCTGGCCAAAGAGCACTGGAAAGTGGAGGAGAGCAAATTCTCGACGATCATACACTTCATGACAGTGGCACTTCTCACAGCGGTGGAATACGAACCTTCTCAGGTGTGTGGAGTCAAGATACTAATGAACACCAAAGGAATATCGCTTAACCATGTCAGGCACATTCAGCTTCGGTACCTTGCTCTGATGGCAAGGGGAATTCGGGTGAGTATCTATGCAAATACAGTAAAACAAAGTCACACGGCCGAATGGCTGTAAAATCTAGATGGCTTTGTGACGTTAGTTTTTCATGATTTAACCACTTCGCGTACAAGATTTTGGGAAGAAATTTGGATTATTCACTATTTGAAGAATCGGCGATAAATCTGGTAACCTTGTGCTAACCTAATCGCACGTTACAAAAAGATAAAAGGGGGGGGGGGAGAGAAAATAAAAAAATGTATATAAGAGGGAAAAGTATAACAGATAAGGTAGACAAAAGAGAGTATTTTTTTAGAGTCCTGTGGTAACCACACCGATGAAGGAGTGGTACGAAAGAGTGGTACGACCAGGGCCGTCTCAAGACCATCATGGGCCCCCGGGCCAAGTGATTTTTGCGAGGCCCTACCTGGTAAATTCTCAAAAATTTCAACCAGATCTCATTTTGTGAGGCCCCTTCTTCGCTTGAGGCCCATCCGTTATGACAGCACTGGGTAGGACAGCTTCAAATATGGCCGCACATCAATGAGGAGTCCAGCACGTGTTCTGGTAGGCCCTTAACGTGAAGAAATAAGACCGTTATCGACCAGGTGACGACTCTGGTGAGGTGCAGGATCGTCGAATCAAGATCAGAGAACTTGCAGGCGAAACGAGCATTAGCACGCATGATAAATGCCTCACATTTTTTTTCTTTTGCATGGTTGTTTTCTCATCAAAGGCTCACTGGTCACGGACCCCTTAAACTCTGTCTAAGGAACCCTGGTTAAGAACCACTTTTTATACATGATATATAGAAAATTAGACTTTCTAGATTACCATAATGACTCTTCAAGTGGCTGGCTTCTGACAGCATCGGCGTTATAATTAGTAATATGGTACTTTTATCCACGTTTTTGATGGCTACTAATGATTACTAAATGCAATTTGATTCTTCGTTGCAGTCTTGCGTCCCAGTCCGAATAAAAGGAGTGCACGTCGCCAACGAGAACGCATACGTCCGTTTCTTGTGGAACTTCGCCAGTTTCTACGTTGGAGCCAAGATCAGAAGTCGAGTAAGTCTATCCTCGATTTTGACGGTATCTTTCCAAGACAGCATTCTTTTATAATTTTGCAGCAGTGCCTGCTGATACCCCCTCGCAACAAAGCGGACACAAGGGCGGCTCGAGCTCACCTGCCACCCGGTGCGAAGCCACCCTATATCGACTCTGTTGGGAGGTTGGGAAAGCTTTTGCCTAGAAGACAATAATAATCTTTGGGATAAATACATTTTTTTTTTAATCCATCCAAAGCCGTTCACCTTATTGATTAACCAACAAAACAAACTCCTTTTTTTGGTCCGGAGTTATTGCACCGCTCTCAGATATGCCCCAGATAACTTCTTACACATTACAGCTCTCGTTTATGCATGTCATTATGTTTTCTGTCCCCTCTTTTTGGGGCTTTAGGGTTGAAAAGTTTTTCATCAAACTCAAACGTCCAATATAGAGTTAAACTTTGTTAACGCCAGAGTATCTATTTCAAGAACTCCCAAGGCAGAAACTGGGGTGGGGGGGGGGTGGAGTTGCTGGCACTCCGGACCCTGAAGAAGAACTCGAAATGTGAACATTTATTCCTTGCGATAGAATCCATTCTTGTTTCTGGTATTACGACCTCAGGCCCAAACTGTTCCCAAGTTTTCTCATCATCTTCGTTTTCATGGTATAGCTCAAAAGATTGACAGCGCAAGTGTCTTGTGAACTTTTATTATTCAAAATTTTAAAAGTTTATGTGTAAAGCAAAGCTTAGGCTGCCGCCGCACCTTACAGCGTGCCGCTCGGGTGCACTGCACCCCCTAGCACAGTTGCTGAAGCCGCCCCTGGCGGATAACACGTTGGAATCATGTCCGCTGTGTTAAAGATGTACAAGAAGATCTATTGCTAAAAATGATAGGAATCATTCCATGCCACCAGGACGAAGCCCTGTCAAACCCTTGTGAGGGTCATGCGTGCAGTGTATGATCCAAATGTCACGACGGAAAGAAAAATTCAGTAATTGGTGAGACTGTGCAATGAAGCCTGGCAGACAGAAGGGGGCCGCTTTAGAAGAGAGTAATATTCCTCGTAAATATTCCTCAGAGGAATATTTACGAGGTGCTTGTACGGTTTAGTAGTCGTAGAATGTACGATATATCACGTTCTGTGTGGATGGCCACCTATAATCACCGTATTCGAGTTAAACGCCATGAACCATCACCAGCTGAACCATAGAATATGAGCTACACACTGCACAGTTCTGGCGATGTCCTATTTGAGTTCAGGAAGCGAATAGATGACCGAAGTCGCGCGGCGGGGCCGTTCGATCTTTTCACACATTTCCATCACACACACAGACACTCACTGTCAATGTGATTAAAAATGACGCCTGACTGTGTGCTAAGGATGTCTGTTGACAATGCACGTGAGTAAAATTCCCAATAGGAACAACAGGAATTGCCAATAGGAATCTACTATTTTAGATCTATCGTCGCCAGATTTCGCATAAATACCAAACGGTACTTGACTTGAACGATAGGCTACTTTAAAAGTTCGTCAGAGCTGGGAAAATGCCCGAAACGGGCGAAAAACCGTCGGGCAATAATGGTTCCTGGGCCCCAACGATTACTTTCGGAACGTTTACTTTGGTTACCTTGGTTCCCTAGCAATGCGTTTCAGACATGCATATACCTTTACAATACTGTTTGTACAACTTACAATGTTATACAATTACACTTCTTCAATGCTGCCAGTAATTGATGAAAGCCAAAATTTCTCGGAAAGAACATTTTTGTGCATTCCCCCACCACTGAGCCGTTTGTGCCACCTCCAAAAGGTCGATCCAGCGTAAGCCCCTTCCCATAAGTTCATATTCGTGACTTGTCCATTTTGGGGAATAGCGATGAAGACCGGATAAAGGGTAGCTTCAACTTTTCCAGAATGATGTTGATTTATATCCTCTGCTTTTTAAAACACACACACAAACATAACCTACCTGCCCTGAAGACAATAATGGAAGATCCGTCTCTATCCCGGTAAAGTATGATGCTTGCCATGTGCGTCTCCAAGCATTTCCTCAGGCCTTCCAGGTTCGGTGTCGAGAAGATCTCTGGGAAGTTCTTCTTCTCCTTGAAGTAGATGGCGCGTTTGATGTCATACTTGCCTTTCCTCAGGAACGCCAGGAAGAACGTTTCGTGTTTTCCAGAAATCACTAACGGTCCTTACTTTTTAACCCTTTTGTAACTACCCTTTTGCATACAAAGTGTTTAAAAAGCATGTGCGAATAAAATCTACGTTAAGGGAATAGGTTACTAACGGGGAATTTTCTGAGAGGTAAGGTGTGGGAGTCCCTCAAGGAAGTGTCCTAGGGCCCATACTTTCACTTTTTGTCGATGAACTCGATCAAGGTATCGATGAGATTGTTAGCAAATTGAAGAAGACGTGAAGCTAATGGGGGGGGGGGGGGAGTAGTCGGGAATCCAAGTGGTAGGCTGCATAGGCGAAGCTAGACATGAAAGTCGGGGGGGGGAGACACGATGATGACGTTAAATCATATATATAACTATATAACCTACACATATATATTAGGTCACCTTTGACGCTACTACTAAACCAGACATGCATCTCGTCCATATTCATATGCGGAACTTCTAACGAATTGGTACAAGTTGGAATGTGTGTATATGTGTAGTGAACCTTCCGTGAAGTTTGTTTCTGTGTAATGCTTGTTATGTGTAGTGCTGCCATCTGCAATCAACTTTTTAAACACACGTTTGACGCTGGGAAGCACACCCGTATCTCAGCCAGTGATAGGGAGATGCTCCATACGAACTTGAATATGATTGTAACATGGTATAATGAATGGCTCCTGATCCTCAGTGTTTATAAGTGCATTTCTGTTCGAACAACTCACATTTCACTTAAGACTTGAATGGTATTAGAATCCCGGATGCAACTAGGGTCACCGATTCGGGAATTCTCATTGACGAGCGGCTCAAGTTTCTGAGCATTGTTCAGCGGTGGTCAAAAAGTGAAAAGAATGTTCAGTTTCATTCTTAAAAAGTTTATTCCTATAAAGTAATTCTTCAACTTTTCCGAGGCCTAGTTCGTCCTGGACTGGAGTATGACAAAGTTTTGGAGATCATACCTACAGAGGGACATAGACTTGGTTGAAGGGAGTGCAGAGAGGAGCAATGCGTGCTGTGATTGGTGCACATGGCTTGAGCTATGAAGAAAGACTTGATTTCTTAAATAGGTTTACATTAGAGCAGCGGTTCTCAACCGGTGCTCCGTGGAGCCCCAAGGGCTCCGTGTGCAACTCCCAGGGGCTTCCACGGTGACTCGAAAAAAAATAAAATGAATCAGTAAATTTGATAGATAAGTAAATAAGAGAGGCCTACAATGTTCTGCCATGAAAATTATGTACAAAAAAGGGCTCCTCGAGTCAAACAGGGCTCCGCCATAGAAATTATATACCGAAAAGGTCTCCGCGAGTCAAAAAAGGTTGAGAACCGCTGCATTAGAGGAATGCAGGTGTCGGGAGGATATGATCAAATTGTTTAAAATATTCAACAGGATGAATAATATGGACCGAGTTATTAATACACCATGAATCAATTTCTTCGATATCGGCACCAGTATCTTTAGTAAAAGATCATGTTTCATAGGATCATTTCTATAGCATCTTTAGTAAAGTACAATTCCAGGTTGTGACGTTACAGATAGGTTTTTCTCTAATAGGGTTACTAATAAATAAAATAGCTTTCTTCTGGGGGGATCGTGAATTCTAATACAAATGATACATTTGAAAAGAAATATGATAAAAATATTAGAATAAATCGAGAAGAGCTACCCTACTTAGATAAGACAACCATAATCGTTTTATGAGTATTTATTAATTATTTTCGCGATGTATGATTTTATATGGGGCTGTGTATTTTCTTAAAACCGTCTATATTTTTCATAACCATCTTTTTTCAGCCATCTCATTGGGCGATGAGTATTAATTTACTGTGATAGAGAGATACACACTGAGACAATCATGATAAATTCATGGCAATTTGAATGTGACGCTCTCTATATATATACAATACTCCATTTCAGATTCATTTCCATGGCACCGACCATAAAGGAATCCAAAAGTTCATCGACCCAGAAGTGCTCCCTACTGACTTTGGTGGCAATTTCAATGACGATCCTTCATTCGGATTATCAGAACTCGAATATGCCAAGGACAAGTACATCAAGAGGCTTAGTTCCGGATACAGATGAGAAACGATTATAGTGAATACATATGAATGAGAAGTGTGCATGTTTCTTAGCAGGAACCATTCGGCTCAATATTATTTCTCATACTAAAACATACACAAGCAGCTATAGAAGAGCCAAAAAGACCAAAAATTCAAGTGACTTCTCCATCACACCATACTTCCAGAGATGTACTACATATATGCTGCATTTGTGAAATTTCACGAGCACTTCTATGTGTAAATTTACTGAATTTTATTTTTATATATGTATGTGTACCATATCAAAGTCATTATATATTTATTAAAAAGTTAAGTAACTCGTATATGAAGCTCATTTCTCACTAAGAAAATGAATATTCACCATTTAAAATTATCCAATGAGACAATGTTGGTGTTAATTTTTTATTTGAAAGTAGCGGACAGTCCTCAGAAAAGGTTTTTGGGGTGTGTATGGTGTATGTTATTATTGGAGCCCGGATTATATGCACTAAAAAAGTGGCAAAATATGCTCCAAAAATATGCAAATATGCACTTAAAAATGAAAAAATACGCACTTAAAATGCCAAAATATGCATTAAACACCCCAGAATATGCACTATAAATCTTTAAAAGTCAAAATATGTGCCAAAAATGAGAAAATATGCATTAAAAAGTATCACCATTCTTTCCCCGCCTCCCTAAAACAAAAGCAGATGTGTTTTTAAAAATGCATCTTTTCTATTTCTTAGTGCATATGAATTCATTTACAAAAATAATATCCCTTCATATAACATATACATATACAGTCAAACCTCGTTAATGAGTCACTCTTGGGAGAGCAAAAATATAACTTAGTAAGCGGAGTGACTCGTTAAACGGAGTAAGCCATAAATGTGCCGATTCCTGCCTGAAGACAATTGGGACTTCCAAAAAATGACCCGGTAAGCGGAGTGACTTGTTAACCAGGTGACGCACTAACGAGGTTTGACTGTATACCGCATATGCAAATAACTTCACATTTTTTATTCAAGCATTTTTTAATTTTTAGTTTATTGTAGCTGCTCAATAACGAAAGCAGCAGTAAGAAAAGAATTTCGACACTATTTCTAAAAAACATTTAACACTGACATATCTCTAGAAATAGCCTTACAATAAAGCAGTTAGTATTGGTAAAATACTTTATAAATATATGTATTAATTCACTATATTTAATATGCACTTATAATGATAATTCTGTGATTTTATGCATTTATATCAATTAATGCTAAAAGAAGGCCAAAATATGCGAATGCATATGCACATATGCATTTGCATATAATCCGGGCTCTAGTTATTATAATGGGTCCAGGGATGGGCTTAGGTATTATGTGGCACGCTGCAAAAAAAAACTTTGCGGCCTTCTAAAATTGGATTTTTGATTGTTTCCTGATTCCCCCAGTGTACCCTGGTGCACGCCATTGGTACTCGAAAATGCCTACCAAACTTCTATTGCATGAACATTAAAAAGTCATTCGGCTATAACTTTAGACAATGGTGCCAGCTGCCCAGTGAAAAAATTGCGAGCGTGCCCTCAGACAGTTAAAGTTTGGGGATGTCAGGGCTACATGCCAGGCATATATAGAGGACGGATTATCTAGCCATGGCCAAGGGTAAATACTTTTTCAGCTGGGTGAGCATGCATTATGCTTTCCTCATACCTACCAACATATATGGAGTCATTAGAAATTCCTTCATGCCGACATGGATTGGAGCATTAGAGCTGGGGGTGCTTGAGCACCAACCAGGGTTGGTAAAAAAACTTTTTTTTACCAACTACTTTTTTACAACTTTTTTTTTTACAAAAAATGTTTTTTTTCAATTTAGTTATTTTTGCAATTTAGTTAGTTACAATTTTGCAATTTAGTTATTTTTTTGCTTAACTCTATGAATTACTTTGTGTTTGAAAATTCTCAATGCTATTATTAACCATATACCAGTAATATAAATATTTTTTCTCCAGTTACTTTCAGTAAGCTTAATTAGGAAGCTATTTTGCAAAAATTACTATAAAAATTAGGTGAATATAATGTATTTAATGAAGCCTAAATAATGCCGATTAATTAGAGATAATTTACAATAAAGTCTGTTCTTTATTTCTGCCGTTAAAGAATAACAGGGCTATATTAACCAAAGAAAAACATGTTTAGAACATCAAACGAAAATGGAAACTAGAAAAGATATCTAGCAATTTTTTCCCCTCAATATCCTCCCCTCTCGTTGGAGTTACCATCTGGTCTGCAGGTACCAATAGTGCGCATAAGGATTGTAATTTCATTCGGCGATGCTTCCACTATTGATGTTCCATAGTAGACTGTGCATGGATATCTCTAGATGATGACTGCCCCAGAGCGAGGCAACTTCGACTGTCCTCTGGAGTGTTAATTGCATGCCTTCCTGGAAACCTCTGAACTGTCATGTTTCCCTAAGGAGGCTTGAGAATTTTCCAGTCGTAAACATTACCATCTGAATTATTCTCTCATATATTCCAAAAGACATATACAATGTGTAAATTCTAAATTTTGACAATTCTTACTACTGAGCTTCCGAAAAAGAATAAGACGTTTCTCTCTGACTTTTTTCCCTCAATCTAATTATTCACCTAGTACAGTACCAACATTAGAGATATTTTGTTTCATGAACAGAGCCGGATGTTGAATGCTGCGAACTACGCTGCCACAAAAGGCACCAACTGAAAGGGATGATTTTTTTATCACCAAAACATCATTCGCTTACACTTGAAAAATGTCCAGAACCGACCCTGTTCAGGAATAGAGAACTCATGCATGTAAGCATAAGATCACAAATTTCCGAACATTTAGGAATGTATGTTACGTTACTTACAACCCCGGTAGTTCATTGCCGACTATTAAATAGATTATATCTGAGGTTTAGGCTGATTACAGCGAGTGTTGTTCATATTCGACACAACCTACTCCAGAGCGTCTTTATGGATTTTGAATTTGAATGTTCAAACATTGAGATTGCAATCTTGGATTTTGTTTGTGGCAAGAAACACAAGTAATAACATTGAAGAGCTCACATACAACACACAACGAGCCCTACTTGTAGTGTTTTCCAAAAACTCATGAAAAATGTTGTTGGTGGGGAAAACGTTTTAAACGGGAAATTTCTATAAGTGTTAGTAAAAGTTAAGAGATCACGAAAATAAGTCGTACTAAGCGAGAAAACTTTTTAAATGGGAACATTAAGCGGAATATGCTGTATTTTAAACTAATCTACATTTTCAAATGCAGTTCTAACGTGTTTCAGAATTAAAAATTGGTGTGTATATATATATATATATACACACACACACACGCACACATATATACATACACACACACACACACACACACACACATATATATATATATATATATAATTATAAATACATTGAGAGTACGTGTTTTTTGCCCCTCCCCCCCGGAAAAAGTTGTTGAAATGACGGCCCTGAGAACAAAGTGATATATCTGGGGCCCCCCCCCCTCCCTTTTGGCTGGAAATGCTCACCTAATTAATAATTTGTATGAAAACTGCTCCGAAAATAAGTTCACAAAATCCTATTATTCTGAGTCCCCCCCCCCCCCACGTGAACTCCGGCCCGTAAAAGGGCTGGGGCAACCTGAGTCCTGACTCGAGCAAATAGGGGGGGGGGGAAGGGCTACAAAAAAATATACACTTATTTTGCATGATAATAAATCTTTTCAACATACCCCAAGAAAGTCTGCCCGGGCACAGAGAACGCACGCTACGTCCCTGGGTGGACGGACTCCCATAGGCTCCTTCCCACAAGCAGGGTCGCAACAAGATCGATTCTTGGTCAGCCGGGCAGGATCATATTTTGGCAACCTTTGTAATGTTTGGTGCCCTCTCTGGTCCGGTCCAGGGGCACTGGACCCGCTTGCCCTCCCATTAGTTGCGGCCCTTCCCACAAGAGTAGGCAGGACTGCAACTTAATGCTTAGTCAGTCGCCTGGTCAAGGACGCATTTTGGTGCTCACCCCCTCTGATCCGACGCCCGGGTCACAAGACACCAAGGGCGTAGCGAGAGGGGGGCACTTGGGGGTCTGGTCCCCCCCCCCCGAAATGTGAGAAAATGAGAGAAAAAAGGGAAAAAAATGGCCAAATCCATTGTTCTGTCACTTTGCCCCCCCCCCAAAATGAAAGTGGTCCCCCCCCCTAACGAAATTTCTGGCTACGCCCCTGCAAGACACGCTGCTCTTGAGGGCCGCAACTAAAGGGGAGCAGACACGGAACGATAATTATCATTTTTTGTGTATTTTCCCACATTATAAACTTACTACGGGGGGGGGGGAGGAATGAAAAGTTTGGCCTGGAGGCGTACCAGAGATCCCAGCCTAGGAGCCATGCGATGGGATATGGGATCCATGGTTTTTATAAATTCATTACAGAGTAATGAATATCCGATAAAAAATATCGGACACAGCGGCCCTACTTCTGGAGGGTGGAGGGGGCGTGATGCACCAATATGCGTAAAGAACAGGGGGTCACTCAAGAAGATATCTGTATGTATCTCTGATATCTTGTGCAGAACTTATTTTTGGTGTCCGTTGCCCTTTTTTTTTGTCGACAAAGCTTCTCATTTTTTCAACACGAATTTCGCACTCCTCTTAGAGCAGTGCCCAAGTGCAGATCCAGGCGGGGAGCGATCGCCCCTCCCAACAGTCGAATAATATGGGAGAAATTTGTCTGTCCCGTGAAATACTCTCGTGAGTTACTCTCGAACCGGTCGTTACTTCGTGTACAATACTTCGGAAACTGTCGTGACTTCGGAAACTGTTCGGAACTTACAATGCGCAAGCGCGTTCTCGTAATTTTGTAATATTCTGCGCTCTTTTCTCATTTTTTTCTGGCTCTCATCTTTTTTTTTTTTCCATCAATATTTTCTACATAGTTCTCTTTTTTTTCATCAATTTCCTGTTGGTTTGGGTTCATGTATTTGAGGTTAATTGATTTTTCTTTTATAATTATTTTTCCTACATTGTGTATAATTCTGTTTTTATTTTTCCTGCATTAAATACATTTTCCTGTTATTATTTTTCCTACATTACGTATATTTTTTTTTATTTTTCCTACATTAAAAGTACATTTTCCTGTAATTACTTTTCCTACATTGTGTATTTTCCTGTAATTACTTTTCTTACATTACATGTATTTTTCTGTTCTTATTTTTCCTGCATATTAAGTACATTTTCTTGTAATTATATTTTCTACAGTAAGTATACTTTCCTGCAAAGAAGGATAAAAAATCTGAAAATCCTCTCCTTGAGAAAATTCTACGTACACCTATGCTTTCCTGTAATTAACTATATGCTTAATTTCTGTCAACCCCTTTTAAATATGAATCAATAGAATTAAAGAAATCTTTGGGATGAAATAAAATAGAATTTACAATGTCTAAGTCTCTTCGCGCATGATGTTTCCATGATTTATTCAATGTGGGGGGAAAAAGGAACCAAAAAAAAAAAAATAAATAAAGCTGTCTAAATTCATTAACATTCGAGCACTTTCAAAGTGGTTTACTACAATTTCCGCTTGTATCGCTGAAGTTTTGTGACAAGCTTATGACTTTTGAATTTAGAAAAATAATCTTTTCCACAACCCTTAAAGTTTTTCTTGACTTGGTACACACTGTGGATACAACACATCCTCAGACCAATATTTTGGGATTAGCTCATGATTAGTGGTAAGTTATTAAAAGTTGTTTTAGCCCCACTGTTTGGGATGGTCAGCTCAAGTTGGTTTTTCAATTTCAAGGTGCAAATCTAAGCCAAACTCCCATTTAACCCTTTAAGTGGTTTTTGAAATTTTCCTGATCAGCATTATAATTGCCACATTTAAAATTGCAAAACCTTGCCATTACATGCGGGGCTTTTTATGAAGAGAACCCTTTTTGTATTATTTATATATTTTTTTTTTTTTATTTGGGTCCTTCAGAAACAACTCCCCGTGTTCCACAGAGTATACCACGAGGCTTACAAACGTAAGTAACAACAACAAACATATACGGTTCAAGAAACTCAAAATTTGCAATACAGCGTAATACAAAAGAAAGGAAAAATCAGATCAGTATGTACAATAACAATATACGAATGCACTTCAAAGCGCAATATTGCACCAGTGAATGCCATATGGTATCAATGAAAAAAAAAAAAAAAAAAAAAAAAAAAATTCAATACACACACATGAATAGAAAAATATACGACCACACATAAGTATATATATATATCCACACATACACATATATATACACACACCAATACATACATACAAAGATAGTGAGAAAAAAAAAAAATAAATAATAATAATAATAACAATAATAATAATAATAATTAGTACTTAAATGGAAATTTTGATTAATTATTCAAGAATCGAAAACAGCACTTGCAAGGAAAATGAGAATGTACACATTGTATATACAAAAAATAAAATAGAAACCAATTATTTTTTCGCAAAGATATTTTGTACATATATTTTTAGAATGCGAAGGACTTCCTTTGATTTGACCAAATCGGACAATGCAGGCGGCCAAGAAATAGACAGTTTCTTAAGTTCTTTTCTGAAATGAACCCTCTCCTTCGTTAGATTTTTGCACGACAGAAGAAGATGCATAGGATCTTCTTCATTGGTTCCACATATACACAGCGAACTACTGGCAAGTTTCATTCTCGCGAGATAACTTTGAAAATTCCCATGCCCAGTAATAAATTGGGTCAGATGGAAATTTGTGGAGAAATGGTAACACTTCCTTCTCGCCGGAATCGAAGGGAAGAATTTCTTTACCGGCCTGGCATTTTTGGAACTGACATACTCTGTGTTCCACTGATGGATTGATTTGTGTCGATACACATATTTATAGTGAGATTTTGGGACTTTCACATTTTCTATGACATTAAGAAGTGTAGCAGACCGTGCGAGATCATCTGCCCTCTCATTCCCAGTGATGCCACAGTGACTTCGAACATGTGTGAAATCGATTATATATTTTTTCTTTTTAAGATCATTTATAAGACATTGTGTCTCCACCACAAGTTTTTCTGTAGAATTTATATCTTGTAGACTTTGCAAAGAAGAGAGAGAATCTGAACATATCAGCGCGCTATTATTATCGTTTCCAACACAAAATGAAATCCACTTGGTGGCAAGATTCAAGCAGAGGAGCTCGGCTTGAAAAACAGAACAGTTATTTTCTAATCTGAATTGGCGAAACAGGAGCTCATTCTCTTGCTTATAAGCAACGTAAGCGAGACCCACTTTGCCATCAATTTTACTGCCATCAGTGTAACAGATGAGATCGTACTTAGGAAAAGACTCTTCATTGTAATTTACAAGTGCGATAGCAGCTCGTGTCGCTGGGTGCGGAAGAGATGAAAAAGGTACTATACCCGAAAGGGAATTGTCATCACAATTTCTTGAAAATATGTTCTTGGCCTCGTTATTGTAGAGGATAAGGATGTCAATAGGTGTTTGCCCAGAAATAGCAAATAGTGCCTCGTAGCTAACTGAACGATATCCTCTAACAATTCTCAAAAGAAATCTCCGCTGAACTTTCAGAATATTCTTACGATTTATTTTCTTTTTCAGGGAATCACCCCAAACTCTGGAAGCATATGTAAAAATAGGAACGATGGCCTGATTGTATATTAAACACAAGACATCAGATTTCAATCCAAATGTATTCTGAGATACTCTCAAAAGGCCATTCAAAACACTTTCACATTTCCTAGAGAGGTATGTGATGTGTTTTTTCCACTGGAATTTTTTGTCGACAATGATTCCTAGATATTTCATTTCTTCAACTTCTTCAACTGCCACGCCATCCAGAGTTACATTGACTCCACCTCCATCCGGACATTTTTTATGCACCATCATAACTTTACTTTTTTCAGGATTGAATTCCATCTTGTAAGATTTGGCCCAAGAAGTAACCAGATCGAGAATTACCTGAGACGTTCCGCAAGCATCAGTAAACTTCTTCCGTTGAACAATCAAAAGCAGATCATCAGCAAAAGCAATCTTTGAGCAGTATTCGTGACTTGAAAGAACACGCAGGAGGTCATTTATTATTAGGTTCCACAGAAGGGGTCCAGATACCGATCCCTGCGGACATCCTTTTTCCGGGTAAAAGACTCGAGAAGCATTGCCTAGAGAAATTTCTGCTGAACGATTTTTCAAGAAACTTTTGACCAGCAAGTAAATGTTCTTTGGAGTTCCACCTTTCCTAAGCAGGTGCAAGATCCCAGGCCACCAAGCGTTATCAAAAGCTCCCTTGAAGTCTAAGAAACATAAAATTGTATACATCTTTTTCATCTTTCCCTTCTTTACGACATCACACAAACGCGCAGCGGCGTCCTCCGTTGAGCGCTGAGGAGTGAATCCAAACTGGTCATCACTCAGTTGACCCGTCTTCGAGAAATGCCATCTCAGACGCACAGTGAATAATTTCTCCAGGCATTTGCCCAGGCAAGACAAAAGACTGATGCATCTGATATTATTGATTTCAGTTTTAGATGTTCTGTTTTTCGGTATAGGTACTACCCTTGCTCTTTTCCACGACAGAGGAAATACGCCGAGTTGTAAGCATTTGTTGAATAAGAGATGCAATAGCGTCGGGAAAGATTGGTGGAAATGCTTAATAATGTCATTGTCAATTCCATCAGGACCCGGAGACTTCCCCAGTTTCAGTTTTTTAACAACACCGTTCACCTCATCAAGCGTAAAAGGCACATCATCAGCTGTTTCGAATGGAAGTGCAGCATCGGACCGGATGGCTCTGTGAGTATCATCATCGTCATTTCTCTCGTCTGGAGGAAAAGACTTATCAATGATTGCGCTGATGGACTGCAATCAGCATATATTTCTCTTTTTTTTCTCGCTTCTTCTTATCTAACCTAGAACAATAGCTAACTCTGCCCACTGACAGTTGATTGGTTGAAGGGGAATGGAAAACATTTTATTGTAAAAACAGTTTCACTGCATTTTTATAGAGGACAAAATATTTCGGGTGACAGAAATAAAGCAGATCAGGTTTGACAAGATATCTCACTAGATTGCCACTGAAAGGGTAAAAAAAGTCTCTTTGGGCAGAGCAACACGGTCTATAATATTAAAAATTTAATTCATGATCATGTTTATTTTTAATATTGTAGAATCGTGTCTGCAATGTCTTATTGATGGCCTTATCCTCTCGGCTGTTAGAATAATTTTTTATTCCACAGTTTATATCTGCTTATCTACTGTATACAGTGCCGTCTTAAGGCATGGGCCCACCCGGACACGGCCCGGGGGCCTCAAGAGAAAAGAGGGCCTCACAAAAATGAGATCTGGTTGAGATTTTCGAAAATTTGCCTGGTGGGGCCTCAGAAAAATGATTTGGCCCGGGGGCCCACGATGCTCTTAAGACGGCCCTGACTGTATATATATGTTTATCTTCAATGTTATAGAATGTATGATCTCGTATTGATTTTGATGGTCTGATCCTCTCTGCTATATCAGGAAATTGCTTATTATATAATGTATAAAAATTCAAAACACCACGTACATCTGCACAGTATTACAGAATACTTTGAAAAATAGCATTTTCAATCTATGGAAATACAAGCAGCAATTAAAAAATAAATTTCAAAATATATAAAATCGTGTTTATTTCTAATTGCCTTTGAGACTATGACATAGTGTGTGCAACTTTGTTTATTTATGTTAAACATCATTCAATAACATATGACTTAATAAAAAATTTTATGTTCAAAAATTTTTTCCCTCTCACTGTGTATAATTATTTGTGCATTTCTATTATTCTCACAACCGTTCAAATATTACGTAAGCACCAATAGGGGAAAATAAGGTTTTGTATTTGCTTTTAATACCAAGGAAGGGAGGGATTGGAATGAAGATTATCTAAGCATTTGGATGAGAACATATTGGCATGGCTTTATTCAAATCGGGTTTGAAGAAAGTTGAATATATCAGTTTATCGAGGATATATAACTACAGTACCTTGGCTAACAATTTTTTTTTTCATCGTTTTTCTGCCTTGGCTAACGGATGCGATTAATGAACATTTTCTTTGATACAAATGCAAGCAATGACATAAATCAGCTGCATCATGAGATGAATTTAAGCTAATCATTGCCAGAATGTCACTCGAAGATTGATTTACTCACATCCCTTTTTTGTAATCTTTTCTCCAGATGTACCAAAACACAAATGGATTGGGGACACCTACACACTCGACTGTGTTAACGCTAGCTTAAGCAGAATAAAGCTGGTGTTTGTGTGCATAGTTTAAAATAAAAAGATCTGTATCTTACACTTCTATAAATTCTCATTTATAGCTCTCAAAGCTATTCATTTTAGCGTTTGGTCAGTTTTTATCGTCTTTATAACATTCCTTGGTATTTTAAATTTTGAGCCATACCTGGAATAAATCAAATAATATTCCATAGAAACTTATGGGAAATTGTGTTTCAACAAACAAAAGGGATTCTGGAGCGAATTTCTTCATACAGTACTGTATTCTCATTCAGAGCTGCAGCTAGATACTTTGTCATCCAGGGCAAGCTGGAATTTTGGCGCCCCCTGCATGTAGAGGAAGCAGTTAAAGAGTGAATTTGGCGCCCCTTCTGGTTCAGCACCCAAGACACCAGACCCGCCTGTCCTCATTTCCAACCAAATCTAATACAGTATCACATACTACTAAAGACATGATTATCAAAAATTTCCTGTTAATTGAGCATTCATCGCACTGATATAGATTTTTAATAGAATCATTTTTCATCCTTTAAATCAAAGCATTGATATGTGATTTGGAAAATGATGCATCAGTACTTGGACCAGATTTTGACCACATTTGATATTTCAATGAAATGAAACTCACAGGGCACTTAGATATGCTACACATATTAGTAAACAGCTCAGCAAACCATGCATTGAAGATTATTGTTTAGATGAAAGGGGTTTTGAAACCAACTTGATCGATGCTCTTCTGGGCATTCAAAATGTACATGCACTATTAAGGAATCAAAAAGATATATTTTTAGTTTTACTGGCACACAAGATGCTAGTAAAATATTATAAAGCGCAATGGCAATTGATGGTTGTTTTGTTGATTGGTAGAGGTGCTCACCTCAGCAGTGCAATGTCCTGAAATCCTGATCTATTCTACTAGGTTGCTTCAGATCAACAAGAGAAGTAAAGAGGGCCCGGGGTCTTACACAGGACCTACCTTTAAGGGGGGGGGGGGGGTACAGGGTAAAATATTTTCTCTCATCACAAGCTTTCAAAAAACATTTTAAATTTACAGAAATTAATGAAAACAGTACAGATATTATTATACGATATTTCATTAAAATTATTTGACTTTAAATTTTTAAATTCAATTTTTATCTCTTGGAGGTCACTTGGGGTCACCCATTATACAATATATCATTATATCCCCCACCCGCGTATCTCTCGAGAATGGGGAGGGCAGCCGAAGCCCCCTTGGTTAATAACGGTACTAATCTAGAAGGTTTTGGTCCAGTTTACTTGATTTTGCTGACAAGTGGGGTTGGGGAGGGGTAAAAACCCATAAAATTTTGCTTAAGTAATACATGAACGGTCCATAGTTACGGCCCAACCACTTCCTTCTGGAACTATTTTAACTTTTCTCCAGCTCGGAAGGTTTCAATCTGTTGTTTACACTTCTCTTACAGTGTTTACGCCGCTAAATTTACGGTTCGAGAGTAACTCATTCCCGCTCCTCTGTGATTGGTCGAGTTCACCAGGGAATGTCGGATTTTTAGCCGCTAGTTCTAGTCTAGTTTCTCAACCGGTGCTCCTTCGGCACTTTCCAGGGGCTCCGCGGCCACTCGAAGAAAATTAAAAAAAAAATTATAAATATTTTTAAATAAAAAAATAAATCAGTAACTTTGATGAATAATCAAAAAATTTTCCTTACGGGGCTCCGCGAGTCAAAAAGGTTGAGAACCGCTACTTGAAGACATCCATTCTTAAAAATATTGTTGGTGCTGCTACCTACTTTCAAAAGCAGAAGTGTCTTATGTGGTGATGACGAAGCTCGGGTATAAAAAAACTAAATTCTCTTTCAGCTTTGCTCCTTATAAACAAAGCTTATAAACTGACCTGAAAGATCAAACTTCCAGTTCAGTAATTTTTTCAAGACCCAAGGAGACATCCAAAACAAAAGACCTCCACACGAGCAGACCACAGGTAAAATCGTAAAAAGTGAATTTTTCCACACTCCATTTTTATAGTAATGTGCTGCCATCTAATCTCAAATTTAAAAGTGACTCTTGTGGTGATAATGAAGTTTAATAAAAAAAACTATATTCTTTATTCCATTCAGCTCCTTATGAACAAAGCTCATAAACTGAACTGAAAATTCAAACTAAAAGTTCGGTTAATTTATTTGAGCATAAGGAGGCGTCCCAAACAAAGAACCTGTTAATGAGCAGACGACAGACGGTTTGTTCGGTTCCCTACAAGCGGAGCTCAAAAACAGAACTGGAAGTTTGAACTGCCAGTTCAGTGATTTCTTCAGGACACAAGGAGACGTCCGAAACAAGTAACCCGGAGAGAAGCAGACGACAGAGATTCTGAGGCTTGCTTCCAGCCACTGAGCTATAAGTACAGTTTATTAAGTTTACTTATAGCTGGGTGCATCCAGCTTATCTTACTGGAGGGCACTGAGCTATAAGTAAACTTTCTTATAGCTCAGTCGAGCACCCAGCCGCAACAACGACAGTGACCTCAAATGCCAGGAAACCACGTGACTCGGTGAAAACAAAGTTCCCGCCTGGCAATTTGTCCATAGAAATGTACGGTTCGGTCTGTAAATATTGTGTTTTAAAGATTAAAAAAGGGATGGAGAGAACTCATCTAAAGGTAAAAAAAAGATTAAATTATTTTTTTCATTAATTCACGAATTTTCTTTCATCAATTCTGGAATTATTTCCTTTATTAATTATTTCTTTCTTTCATTACTTCTGGAATAATTGCTTTCATAAATTCTGGATTCGTTTCTTTCATTAATGCTGAAATTATTTTTCATTGATTCTGAAATTATATCTCATTAGTTCTAGAATTGTCTCTCTCATTAATTTTGGAATTATATTTTTCATTAATTTTGGAATTATATTTTTCATTGATTTTATTATCATCTCTTTCATTGATTTTATTATCATCTCTTTCATTGATTTTATTATCATCTCTTTCATTGATTTTATTATCATCTCTTTCATTGATTTTATTATCATCTCTTTCATTAATTTTAAAATTATCTCATCGATGCTGAAATGATTTTTTCATTCATTGTTTTAAACTCCTATTTATGCCATAGGAAAATAACGGGATATAATATAAACTCATACAGGGTGATTTCTGGTCACGTTTTGAGAATTTTTAAAATTAGAATCATACCACTATGACGAATGGTTGATGAGATAAAGGCTGTAACAACACTGCAAAGAGAAGCCATTATATGTTAGGATGGCCATAACCAATTACCAGGGCCGCAAGTAGTGGGGGGCGGCAGGCGGGTCTGGTGCCCGTGCGCATCACAAAAGGGGTGCAAATTTCACCATTCAACCTATCCTTCAGCATTAAGAGGGAGTGCCTAAATGAGTGGTTGCCCCGGCTAACCAAGTATCCAGTTGCGGCCCTGCCAGTAGGTATCTTATTTCTGACGAATCACAGTTATATTGGGTATTTTTTCTTTTTGATCCATTCTCAAGTTTGTAATTTACACCTGGTAGCAGTGATGGTAACTTGTGGGAAATTTCCCATATTCGTGGGAAAAATTGGCCAAAATTGGTTCACATGGGAAATTTCGTGGCGTTTGTGGGAAATTTTGAGAGTTCATCAAACAAAAGAATTATTGTTGAAAAAAATATATAAATGCAAAACAATGCTTTTTTTTTCTAGTGTAAAATACTTGACTGCATATTTCCACCAATAGATGGCAGTGCAATTTTCGGAATGTGTGGGAAAAATTTAGTTAAAAGGGAAATTTTCGAGGGAAATTTGGCTTGACGAGGTTACCATCACTGCCTGGTAGCATTTCTTTTACTTCTATAGATCAAGCTACACAGTTGATCCGCTAATGACCCACGAAAATCATGTCCTTATGTGAGGTATGAGGGAGAGAACACCCCCCCCCCCGACTGGGAGGTGAAAGAGATGATGATGCAAGGAACTGACTGTGATGGGAGAGAGAAGTAAAGAAAGAGAAAGGAGACGAGAGAAAACGGAGGGTTGGTGTCGATGGTGTCGAAATCTGCCTGGGGCGGACGTAGGAAAGGAAAAGAGAGAGGCTACTGGAAGTAGCAAAAAAAAAAAAAAAGAGAAAGGCGATGGTCAATGAAATTGTGGCTAAATGTGTGGTAGTTTTTTTTTTGTATACATGAGTTTTGTTTTGTGGTCCGAGTTATTAAAATCTCGGAAAGAAAAGTACAGCGTGTTGGTATGATGAAATCGGGTATTTTCTCTTATTAGATAGGGTTTCGCTGACGAACAATAGTGAAACTTTACACCACTGGTTTAAACCATGGTTTAAAACAACCCTGGCACCAACAGTTATTTGTGGTATGTTTCAGCATCCCACAACTGATCCAGAAACCAAAATTTCCTACATAAAAGTAAAGACAAGAGCCCACAGGCTAAAGGAATTCCCACACCCACATGTCTTAAGAGTAATATTATTTACAAGGTGCATATTTGGTTTAGTAGCAGTAGTAGAAAGTACACAGTAAAGCATGTTAAAGATGGCCATCTATCACTGCTGTACTTGAGTTAGATGCCATAAACCAACACCAGCTGTACCATGGAATTTGAATTATACACTGCACAGATCTGCCAAATGTTTCATTTGAGTTCGGGTAGGGGATAAAGGACCAAATTCACAGGCAGATGGATGCATTATAGTCTTGGGGGGGGGGGCAGGGTCTGTCAAAACACAATACCAGAGGATTCAATTTCTGAATGTCAGAAGATTCTATTGCAGGTATTGCTTTGTTAAGAAGTTAAAGAGCCAAAATGTAATCAAAGTACTTTTATCCACTTTTGCAGCCCCTAAAATTTAGTGGCGCAGTGCTGCGCGCCCTTCATATCTGTCCAAGTCCGGTCCTGACTGGGTCCCAAGAATGACATGAAGAGAGAAGCAAAGGGGCACATCACCCTTCCAAGGTGCAGAAAAAATTTGAAATAAAAAAAATATTAAATTGTTATGAGCTATTGAATCAAATTTCGACAATTCAAAACATGACATTTTTTTTAAAATTTTAAAACTTGGAAACTCTTCAGAAATCGATTGTTTTTTACAATGAAATTTCATCAAGGATTTAATTGCAACTATTGGTTTCTTTACTAAAATGTCTGATTCAAGCTTCCTGACAGAACAAGTAAATTAGAAATTGTATAAATTATAGGGCCTAGTCAATATAAAAGTGTCTGAAACAAAAATGAAAATTGATTGAGCATTGATTGTGCAACAAAATTTATCCCAACATTTATTACATGATATCAAAATAGTGATACTTATAAACAAGCATTCAATAATTTTCTACAGGAATTTTTTAATGTCTGGAATGAGCACCAAAAGAAAAATCATTATTTTCACGAGGAATAGAAAATTCAGAATCAAGATCAAAACTAACACCTCGATCTGAAAGGATTTGGAGTTTTTGAGAGACATCTATGAACGGTGAATTTTTCATGGAGTCTGTCAGATCCTTCTTATCACAGACAGATGAAGTGATCTCGCAAAGTTCCATCTGTGGAAATGAACAGATATTGCATTAGTGTGTTCCTGAAAGAAATATGCATTATTGATTTCAAAGATAAAATGAGAAACCAAAGAGCAATTTTCTTAAAATTTTTCATTTTAATAAAGTATTTCGTTCTCCTAATGCAGAAGAAACATCATGAGGCATATTCAAAAAGTATCAAAATATACTATTTTTCATGAATAAACCAATGAAGCTGCTAGGGCTAACCCTAGAATACTAAGTGTGTAACATGCATTTTTTATTTTAGTCGCTATTCTACGGTTAAGGGTTTGTGGGGAGGCTGCTTGGTCTGAGCATTGATCAGCATCCTCCACAGCGATCACATCTCTCTAGACTAGACAAACTGCTTGCATTTCCTGGGATTGGGAGGGGGATGGGGGGGGGGTTGAGAGCAGTCAGTTCTACTAAATTTCTCATGGCAATAGACAGAAGTTGTGCTTTGCTTGAAAGAAAGTAAGTCACCCCCCCTCCCCCGGACACACTGTTATATAGTACATTGCATTCAAAATTAATCAGTAATATCACATTTTGGGATGAAAGGCAAGAGTCTGTGAATATCCTCTGATTTTTCTGCCGCAACCCATATTCTTTTAAATAAGCAGCTTATATTCCTTGTCAGGACAGAGTTGGGTCAAGGTCTGTTTGTTGTCGCTATCTGAATTGCGCAATATGGTGGCTATCTGTATTCTATAGTTATTTTTAGGTAAAAAGAACTTTCTTTTGCATCTTTCAGCTCTTCAAGTATAAATTTACGAGAAAATCAATAAAGGTGGGGACTATTCAGAATACTGTGCATGTGTGTGGGAGAGAGAGAGAAGGGACATTTTGAAATAGGAAAGGTGTCTGTATTTGCATTTTTTAAAAACCATAACACTCATATTTTTTGTATTACATAGCTGTAATTTGAAAAGCTCGGGCTTGAATTTTATCAATTTATAGCAGTTATGGTCAAGAAAACAGACTTTTCTGTATAGTATGATGAGGTATGCTCCGAATGGAAAATTTTCTATCTCCATTGGAAATTTTTGCTGCAAAATTTTTCTTTCCAAGTTCACCTCAGCATAGTATTCAAAAAAGTCTTTCCTTGATGTAGAAAAATCTTTCTATATAAAGTCAATGTATTTAAATTAAATTTCACTATCTCCAGTATTTTGCAGCCCAGTAGGGCTAAACCTTTCGTACCCCTGCTTAAGTTTCGCCCTATCTGCAAGTATATAAAGATGAGTGATATTTTTGTAGTGTAAGTAATTCTGAAAGATTTCTATAACATAATCATAAGTGTAGTGATTAGAGTGCAGTCTTCCACTAAAAAAACACATATATGAAATAACAAAATAGTGCAAGCATGATAGTTCAAACAAACTATACATCAATAAACTGTACTATTATGTATTATCATAGCTGAAACTGTAACACACCCTTCGTTCCTTTAGAGCTGTTCAGTAATCTAGCTGAAAATTATGTGCCACCGAACCAGCTGGTACTCATTGCTGTCACACGGTCGTAAAATGATGATGATTTCATAACACCGGGTTGATCGTCAGATGCACTAAAGTTAGGACTAGAGCTATGCGAGCGGGATATTACAGCCTGTCAAGCAATACAATTGGTTAGTAGAACACCAAAAACATTTGTGATCATGCAGTGGAAGAAATTAACCATCTTTTCCATTACTGCAATGCAAAAAAATATATTTATACTTTTCTTAAAATTAAAATAATACATTACGTGCAATTAAAGTTTTATAAAAGAAATTAGTTGAAATGTTATTAAAAAACATGCAGATTAATATTTCTATGACATTTAAATTTTATTTCAACATGATAACAAGTTTTATCGTAACTGTTATCAATAGTTAATGTAAACTTTCTGAATCATATTGATAACGTTTTTTATAAAGTATATTACCTTACCACGGAATGCCAAATAACAGGAGCACTGTCTCGTATTGTATTGCAGGTCTTCAATGAATTTTGGCCCTTAGCACACCCAAGGCCACCTTAAAAGCATCATAGACACCCTGAGCAAAATGATTTTTCTGAGGCCCCTATCTGGCTATAAATGCTTGTCAACCAATTTACATGCTCACTTTTGAAGAAATTTAACACACCTCATTTACGTCTCAGAACCATGTCTGGGTAGGCTCCATGCAGTAAAACTGCGCTGAGCACATCTTCCATTTAGAGAAATTGGATCACTGCTCTTTGTTCTGCCTTTGCACACGCTCTGGCCATGGTTAGATTGAAACAAGAAATATGACCCTATCAAAGCCAAACTTCGATAACGTACCCACAGTAGCATCAACTCTAAGTATGTATGTATAGGCAGCAGTATGACAAACCTAAAGATGCATTATGGTGAATACACAGGTAATTTTTTGACTTTCCAATGTGAAGATGAAACTAAAGTTTCATCCAAATCTAACTCTTACAGTGCATGTAGTATTAGTTCGTGATTTCACGGCATTCAGTTTTCCATCACGAGTGAAAATGCCAAACTTTAAACAGC
The DNA here is from genome assembly GCF_987345545.1 of Pholcus phalangioides. NCBI lineage: Eukaryota > Metazoa > Arthropoda > Arachnida > Araneae > Pholcidae > Pholcus > Pholcus phalangioides. The sequence goes on from NW_028301611.1 coordinate 4,456,273, forward strand.
ACTCAAGTACTAAATTTTGAATTCTAGTGGGAAAATACTTTGTGGAGATTTTGCAAATGATTTAGTCAATGTACAGCGTGAGTGCAATGGGTTGAACAAGAATTTATACAAGTGATATCAATGATTCAAAAACGGTAGACAAAGTATTGAGAATGGTAAGTCAGGATGGCCTATAACATACACAATGAATAAACAATTCACTGTTGCCAAAGAAATTGTGGAAAATTAGAAAAATGGTTGCAGATCTTGTTAGCACCTCAGTTGGAAACTACCATATCATTTTAAATAATAGATTAACCATCATTTTAAATAATAGATTAACCATCATTTTAAATAATAGATTAACCATCATTTTAAATAATAGATTAACCATCATTTTAAATAACAGATTAACCTATTGAAATTGTGATAATTTTTACATGCAAAATAAAATGTAGTGATTATTTCAGCTCATTCATAAGAAATCGGGATGGGGAACTGGTTCAAAAAAACTGAGAATAGTAACGCGAGAAAAAAATTATGAAAAAGAAAAAAAAAATCATGCTTCATTCTAAAAGGAAAAATTAACGAAATTTCTCTTCATAAATCTGATGCATTGGGGGTGGGGGTCAAACATATGAACTTATAAATCAAGTATTTTGATGCATTACAAGACACAGTTCAAAAGCAACGGCTATTTGGATGTAAATAAAAAGCAGAAAATTTGATAAACTTCTTTAACTGCACAAATAGTCAAATATATAAGTTTCTGTATGCGCAAGATAAAAGGGAAAAATACCCCCTCCCCCAACAACACAAAAAATTGTCAGTAAACAAACCAGCCAGTGAGCTACTATGCTAATCATCTATTTGCAGTAGGAGCATTGAACATTGCAGGACCGGACACACCCCACTTCCCATCTCAGAGAGATATTAAAGCTTTCCTGGGGGATAGGTGTATCCGGAAATTTATTAATTTATGTGAAAATAACAAGCAACGATATACATATAATAATCTGGAGTAAAAATTGTGATCGTAACATCATCCACAGATAATTAGACCGTAATCGTAATAGTCCTTATGTAAATAATAAAATAATAATTTTGTCTTGCATGTGATAGAATCTGGAATTGAGTTTATCCAATCTAGAATATTCCAATCACATCAATCAAGCTGTAATAGGATATAAATCGACGTCTATATGGCCGGCATCTCCATTTCATTCACATCTGCTGGAAAAGGATGAAGCAGTTGACGCTTGTCTTCTTGGGCATAAGTTATATTGATTATTATGTGTCTGTGAAACAACCGATGCTTTTCTTCTTGGCCCTAAGTTATACTTTTTAATGCAGTAGGAGCAGCATAAGGGTTAACGAACACTCACACAGTAGTGTTCAGGGACTGTTTCTCATAAGTTTGGGACAGGGCAAATATGGATTTTTGGAGGCCCATATATATATATATATATACACACACACACGTTCTTTGAGGGAAAGATTCAGGGCCCTAATAAGTTTGTGGGCACCTGCCCAGGGCCCACAAACTTATTAGGGCCCTGAATCTTTGCCCTGGGCAGGTTCGATGTTTGCTCAAGCGAGAAACAGGCCCTGGCAGTGTTAACACCTTCTCTGGGCAATGAAAATATATTTCCAGCAACTACAATTGTTCATTTTTTTTACAGTGAATTATGGTGAGAGTATGGAAGTTAATATTCCCACCCATTAAGAAGTCTGCTGAACAATCAGATTTCTTAACATAAAAGGACAAAATTCAAACAGATAAAAAAGTCCTAAGAGTTTAAAAACATGGAGTCAAAAGTGTGTTATAGTGGACTTAATGGGGCTTGACACAACCTTCACATCATCAGATTGCATCAGTATTACATTATATATTATTAAACTGCACATGACTATTGTAAAAATTACTTTGAGGAATTTACAATGATTTGGTGCATGTGTAGAAATGTTGCATGTACATGTGATCCCTTAACATTTTTATTAATATTCAAGTTGTGAAGTGCAGCCACACACAAATGCAAAACACTTTAAACATTGTAGTATGCCATTCTGAGAAATAGTAATGGAACTAGAGGGATATTTTATGACGAAGGAATCAAAAACGAATGTTTTATGCTAACAAAAATGTGCCAAAGAAACTGACAATCACGTAGAAAAATTGGCAGTGTATGTAGGAGCTTAAAATTAGCAATACTTTCATTTATTTTTCAAAACAATCCATTGGCCTTAACTTTTGAAACATCACTTGCAGACTGAAATTTTAATTATGACTATATATAATAAAACACCGGTTGAAATACAGAAATAACTTAAAAATAAAATAATAAAAAAATATACCTGACTAGGTAAAACAATGCTGCTAACAGACTCTGATGATGAAGTAACAGGCACAGTTGAACGAGGAGCAAACGGCAGGAGAGGCAGGCGACAACTGTTACTTGGCGTGAGCATGAGGTTGTGTTCATCATGGCCACTTGGAGGTGCAAGTTTCAGACTACTGAGCTGACCTGCTTGCTCAGGTGAAACAACCAAACTGAGTACCAACTGTAAAAATAGTAAAATTTTGGACGTTGGATTAAATGTGTTCCCTCAATCAAAATGATGTTAGTCATCTAAAGCCCCTATTCTTTGCTTTAAAGCTCTTTTTGAGTAAGGATATAAAAGCAGATAATGAGGAGTATGTTGATAGATGTGTATATGTTACTCCATGCGTAAAAAAACCTGAAGCATTGGAAAACAGAGCAATCCAAAAGTAATTACAGTTATCAGTTGTTTAATTACAATAAGTAAACATGCAGGTAGCATAGGAAAGTCCCTTTATCCTAGAATAACTCTTGAAACATTGATCCTAAAAGCATATTTCCAATTACAAAAAGCATTCAAATAACACGTGAACCTCAGATACGTCATTCTTATTGCAAGGGGTTGCATAGTTATTAAAATTTAAAAGAAAACATTTATATGGACAATGTCCTAAAAAAAACCCAATCACAAAGCTGTTCCTCTGTCTCTCCCGAGAGGGGGAAAAACATTTGTGTTTCTAAGTGCACTATTTGATGAGATATTTGAATTCAAAAAATCATTGAAAATGAAGGAAAGGACAGCATATGAAGCGGATAATGAGCTTCTCTGTTAGTTTATGTGGTTCTTTCCTCCATTTTCAGTGATCCTGGAATTCAAATATCTCACCAAATATCACGCTTAGAAATATGGATTTTTTTTGCTGATCTGAGAAAAAGAGAGAGAGACAGGCAAGAACTTTCCAATTGGGTTATTTAGGACAGGGTGACCAAATAAACAGTTAATTTTTTTTATTTGAATAACTATAAAACCCTCTGCAATATGAATGACATATCTGAGGTTTAACATGTTTTTTGGATTGAAAGTACACTGCTAGGATCAACAGTTTGCAAGTTATTCCAGGATAAAGGGACTTTTCTATGCACCCTGTATGTACAGAGCAAAAAATAAAATTAAAAAAAAATGTAGTAGTAAGGAAAATTCATCACTGTTCCCATGGGGACTTGAACCCTGGTCTGTCATACAATGACAAACTTGATGTCATGTGTAAGCTATTAGCGGTATGTTGCCACCATTCATTACGCACAATCATTCAGCACGCACGTGCGCGCACACACACACACATATATACAGCCGATCCTGCTTATAACGTTTTTCAAAAACCACAATTAAAAATATTATAAGCCAGAAATGTTTATATATAAGAATTATAAGACATAGTTTTTCCAGACCATAGCTTTTTTACATCATTTTAATTTATTAACAAACATTAAGGTACATGTAGTGATTTAATAAGAAGCAATTATTTGTTATAACTGCCAAACTATAAGAAAGTTTTCTTTTATAACAGTCAAGTTTCCGTAAAATCTGGATAACATCATATAATAAATTTTTTTGCCTTTAAACAAAATGTCGGAAAGTTTCCAGTCCCTTAATTGCTTCTGCAAACATTACAACTGGTGTTGACTGTGGTTATCATCTACAAATTTAAGAGAGTTTTTATTTATTTTTTTTAAACTTACAGCTTTTCTTTTTAACTTGCTCTGAGACACTTTGACTCGAACTGTGCTTGGCAAAATATAATGCTTTTACTTCTTCATTTTCTAAAATTGAAAAGGTCATGAAAATATCGTATTGACATTTGTGGTGAATTAAATCAAGGAGTACAGTCAGTAAATCTGATTTTTCTTATCTGAGAAAGCCGCTACTTGATGCTGGCATCAAGTTGTGTGTATGTTTTCTGTCAATGTCACTCTTTTGCGTGTTGATTTTGTATTAATAGATTCAGAAGTGGATGAGAAAGACTGTTGTTATTCCTTTGTTATATGAAATAGCCTATAACACCAATATGAGAAGATTCATTTTGTGAAATTGATCTAATGAGACGAATTTGAATAAGACCGAAAAGGGAAAAGTAACCTCTTATGAGAACTTCTAGTTCTTATCTAATAGTCTTCCAATTCAGTCAGATAACTTCCATCAACCATGTGCATTTCAACAGTGGTAAAGGCAATTATTCTTTGCAAAATATTGTTGGGCAAAGTGAGAGAACAAGAAAAAAAAAGTTCAATGCTAGCACACACATAATCCCCTATTTCATTTCTTTACATGAAAAAAGTATGCTGATTTAAAGGAAGGAAAAAGCCTGATGTGAAGTTACCTAAGTTGTAAGCGGGAATAGCAAAAAATGTAAACATTGTATCCGGGAAAAGTTAACATTATCAATATAAGAAAAAAGTTAAATTTAAGAAAATTAGTCGTTCTAAGCAGGAAAACGTTAGTCCCTGTGAGAACGGAGATAAATTTTCCTTCCCTATATAAACACCAATATCTATTCATACAGTTAGTTTTCCACGTACAGTAAAACCCCTCTCAACAGACACTGCTCAGATGCAGCCACCTCCTCTTTAACAGCCAAGTAATAATTTCCCAGTTGTATAATAAAAGTATGCTTTCCGAACCCCTGATTAATGGCCACCCCTTTTTCACGAATAAATTTTTTTGTCCCACCAGTGTCCACAAAAGAGAGGTTTTTATTGTATATTGTAAAAATTCAATTATTTGTTCGAATTTCAACTCACCAATGACTTTTGCAGAGCTTTCTTCAAATTTGCTTGCAGATACGGAGAGAAAACATCCATGTCAAATGGATCAATGTTTGCTATAACTTTTGCAAGCACATCCTTCGGGAAACAAGATGCATGTTCATCTTTTTCCTTGGGTCCCATCAATCCAGTAAGAAACTGGAGATCGAAAAATAGTTGGAGCGACTGAGTCTGGGCTAAATGTGCACTGAATGCTTCATTGGGTAGCATGTTGTTAATCTTTTCTGCATATGTTTCCATGAGCATCTGAAGGAACTTTTCCCGAATCTCGGATCTTACATGGCTGTAAAGAAAAAGATGAAAAAAAAAACACACATGTGTTTTTATATGATATCATTACATAGATACACCAGTTGATACAAACATGATTTGGCAGGAAGCATTCTGCATGTTCACACAATGAAAGGTCACATGCAAATGAATCATAGTGCTCAATAATTGCTAAAAATTACAAAAAAATAACAGTAAGTATATTCACCAGCTTATTGCATGCCCTCCAATTTTGCTGTACTCCAAACAAAAAGTATATATAGAACTATAAAGTTGCACAGAAACCTAAAATAAAAATTAGGCAAATATTTTAACAATGATTTTTCAATCAATGCACAATCAAAAATTTTACAATTACTTCTAAAAATAATTAATTCACCAACTGAGAACCAAAACAGTGGCAATAAACATTGAAATACAGTGCACACCCCCTTAATTGTGATAACATCGGCACTCAGGATTTTTGACAACAAGAACACAGTTTGATAACTATAGGACAGCGGTTCTCAACCTTTTTGACTCGCAGAGCCCTTTCTGGTCTATAATTTCTATGGCGCAGCCCCGTAGGCCTATTTTTTATTTATTCATCAAAGTTACTGATTTATTTGTATTATTTGAAATATTTACAATTAGATTTTTTTTCAAATTTACTGGTTTTTTTTTTTTACTTTCCTTGAGCGCTGAGGAGTGCCTGGGAAGGGGCAGCTGCTCCTTGGGGCTCCATCCGCAGAGCACTGGTTGAGAACCGCTGCTATAGGATAACCCATCTGAAAAAAATCCCAGTAGCAAGTAAGATGACCATATGGTCTTTTGGTCAAACAGGACAATTCCATTTATTTTTCCCACACGAATGGTTTCAAAATATTGAATCATGCCCCCTTTTTTTTAAATATCATTCTGCACACAAGGAGCTAATTGAACTAGAACCTACAAGAGTCTAGTTCAACTTAGCTTCAAAATGTGCATACAGCGGAACCTGGCCTAATGCATACTATTGGAAATAGATAATCTCCATGATACTCACATGAGAAAAAAATGTTTTTTGGTTTATGCTGACAATTTTTTTCTTGTCTATGTCTTGATAACTGTAAATATTTTTTACCCGCTCCCCGTTATGATATTGGTCTGTTCACTACTGTGCCCAAATTAAAACATTATTTGTGATTCTAATAAGCAGCGTCGACTGCATATACTGTGAAACCTGTATGAAACAGAACATCAAGAGACAAATAATATTGCATTTTAGACAGATTTCCGTTTTATAGAGGTGCAAATCAAAGTACTAATCACTGAACAGACTATAGTTTGATTCTGTTTTAAGCAAGTTTCCATCTCATATAATGTCCGTCTTAGACAGGCTTCACTGTATAAAATAAACTTGTACCATCTAAAATATTCTGTTTATTACAAAGATAGATTGAATTACCTGCTGAGGAATCCTTAATACAGACTCGACTGATTCTCCTTCTTCATTCTCTTCTTTGATTGTAATCTTCTCCCATTGCTGTGGATGAGGTGGAATTAATAATAATGATAATTCTCAAGGAAAGTACAACAAGGGGACATCTAATACATGTAAGTGACAAAAAACGTATACAGAAAGGAAATAAAATTTTAAATCATACTATACTCATGCATAATTAATAATAAACTTCTGCATAGTTTTTGAATTAATTTGAGATTAGACGTATTTCATGAGGAAAAAAATTACTAAAAAAGAACATTGAGGAGGTGTGAATAATTCCATTATAGACAAGCAACATCAACACTTTGTGAACATGATTATGACAAAGCCAACTGCAACTGATATTAATGAATTTGTTTTGGTTTTTGATACTTAGGAATATAGTGGAATCTGGCTTAATGGATACTCCCCATTAAGAGACACTTTTTCCGATCCCCAGTCCTATGGAATAGGGCTTTAGTGTATTTCACTCCCCTGTTAACAGACATACTCGATAGCGGACAGTAAGATCAGGGATAATCTAATTTTTTTTTTGATTCACTATAGAAATAACATTGTTAAAATTTGACATCCATCAAAAAAATAATGAATAAAGATTTACATGCACTTATATGCCTATGTAGGGAGATAAAAACTTCTTTTTAGTGACTAACAAAGATTTGAAGGAGATTTTGAGAAGTCCTGAGGGAAAATCCCACTGTTTCAAGAAATTTCCTTTACCAAGCACTTGGAGCTATAGATAAGGACCCCAAAATCTCACTCAAGAGTCATAAAAATGGGGCAATCCTTTGTTAATTCGTCAGCTCATCTGACAGCAACAGATCAGTGTCTGGTTGGGGATACAGTGATTTTGTCATTCTCTGATGGTTACCTATGATTACTCTCAAAAACAAGTTCTGCATGCCCCCACCTCATTGACAAACGTTCATTTTCACACACCCTACTCTTGCAATGTGATAGCATACCCAGCCTTTCACTTTCACTGATACCAAAAAGATCTGAATTCTGGAAGACCATTAATGTCTTCAGACGTAAACAGAATAAATGTGAGACTGATTTCACTTGATGATTGGTTTCATTATTTTGCTAATCTTCTCAGAAATTCCTTTGAACCACCCATCACTTTATAGTAGTTTATACATTTCAACATTCAAATGTATATGTTATTCCTATACATTTCAACACTCACATGTATAGGAAGCAATTGTGACTGAAGCCAATTGTATAGATATAAAAAGTCATATAAATGAGGCTCCACTGCATATTATATCTCCCCTTTAACTGACAAGAATTCCACTGTATAAATTCAATTAAAGATATTAGGAATATATAAAAAAAAAAAAAACTAAAATAAGTAGGAACATGTGCTCAATTTGAATTATTTTTTTTATAAAAGTTCAGATATTGAACGGGAATTTCATACAAAGCTAAATTTCATTTCAATTGTGATATGAATCAAAGGTAAAAATATAGAAATAGTTAAAAACTTGATTGGATGAATCAAGAAAAATCATAACAAATTTGAATGGTCGAGGTCAAATATGAATCTTACAGAAATTATAGTATGACACATAAAGTGGAAACTATTATGCTAAATTTGTTTGCAGTCTGATTTGCTTATGACAAACACGGATATAACAAATTTTTGCATGTAATGAAATTTTTTTATGTCCTGTGATTATTTTGTATTGCTTAGTAGCTGCTATGGATATTATGAAGTTAGTGTATAACAAATAATTTTGCTGCTTTTTCAGACTTTTTATAAGTGGGTCTGACTTTATATGACTAATGACTGATTATAAACAGCACCATCTTAATGAAATCCCCCAAGACCTTATGATAATGAAGCGTGATACCCGGATTTCTGAGAGTACATGTGTGAATTGGTAGGAAGGTAATTCCAGCCAGGTACACCACCCCCAAACATTGGCCAGAACTAGAGGGGACAACTGCCCTGAACAGCAAACTTTGAGGAGGGGCAGCAATTTTATGTAAAAAACAAAAATAACTGTTATAAAATCATCAAATTTTGCATTATTGGGATGTAGAAAAAAATCATGTTTGCCCATCCCTCACAAAAATCTTAGTTAGGCTCTAAGCTGTGGTAATGCTAAGATGGTTTTGGTTGTTAAAAGTTATAAACTAGAGTTGAAGTATATTTTTGAATGCAATTATCTGACACAAACTATAGAACTAAAGGCATTGATTTATGTTTTTTTTTTCACATGAACATGCAGAGAAATTCATGCAGTGTGAACACGAGGAAATACTTTATGGATTGAAACTAAAACTTTTTGGAAAGGACATAAAACCTGCAGTTTTTTGTTGTATGATATAAACAAATGATATATCCATTAACACAAAACTTACCAATAATGATTTCAATATGTTAGTCTCTGAGAAAACAACAAAATCTGACTTGAATCTATTCACGACATCAAGTATCAAAATTTGACTCCAGGTCCTAAAGGGCAGACAAAAACGGTGATAAATATTTTTCCTTTTCCAATATCATGATATACTTCGATGAATAAAGTAGAAACTTTTGTACTGCATCAGATCATGCAAAAAAGATATTAATTTAAATAGTGGCATTGTTGAATGCAGCAAATACGAAGTATATATATTTTCATAAGGCCAGGATTACAATATAAAAGTCTGATAAAAGTTCTTTTATGAAACTTAAAAAATGCAGCTAATTATCACAATGGTTATATTCAAGCGAATGTAATCAATAGGCTCATTGGTTGTTTTTTCAAGTTTTGGAAAAGATCTTTGTCAAACTTTTATAGTGTAATCCCAGCCTAAAAGTAATATTGATTTCAACTCCAAAGAAATTGTACCTAATCCAGGAATATGAGTATGTCAGACTTACGGAAAACATTCTTAGCTGCACTTAATTGTATATGCAACTTGTAAACATTCCTCTTTGGAATTGCTTATGAATTGATCCATACCACCACCACCTAACCAGAACATGGCCCACCACTCTGTCTCAGTGAAGATATATAAGCAGATGCAAATTGATACATACTGGAATATGTGTTGCAAGTGTATGTGAGTGGCTATAAGATATTTATTTTCTCAGAGTTATTGCGTGTCATGTTATAGTGATGCAGTCATCTGTGTTACATATTTTGGAGAGAAAATGACAGATGCCTGAATTTTGTGCTATGCTTGTCAGAGGCAAAAAGTTTGAATTATACAATTAATTTATCCTGGATCTGCAAAATGACTGCAAATTGCAACTTCATCATCACATTCACATAGGATAATAATTATCAATCACTAAAATTTTATCATACATTATGAAACTGTTTCCTAAATTTTAATAATTATATTATCTTAGCTGCTACATTATTTCACTGTTCTGGAATCAACTTCACAGCAGAATTTCTTGCCCATGCTCAAAGCCTGATTTACGGAAACAGTTCATGATCCTCCATTACGAAGCTGTTTTCCAAATTTTGCTTATCATTCTTACGCTTATCAAGGAAATATACTTTCATTAACCGCTCACAACCCCGGACTGATGCAAAGGAACTTACTTCCGTTTTTTTTCATTAACATAATTTGTACTTTCCATACATTTAATGATGATAAAAAGATTCAAATTTAGAATGGTACACTTTGATCCACAGGTTGAACAACATAATGGGTAAGGTACTAGCAGGGTATCAAGTGGTGCACATTCTTGATACACTCCTGCTGAACAATGTTAAAATGGGCATTGAAGTATCAAAGAAAGAGTAGAGGAAAAACAGAATTTCCAAACTTTAATTTTTCTTTAAAGATTTGCTGTTTTAAAAGTTGGTCAAGGAAAGCAAAGTATGGCTTTCTGTAGAATTTTTCCTAGACTAAATTTTCTCATGAAAAAATCACGGTTTTTCTCCTTTAACTTCAAATTACCAAGAACTTTTAAAAAAATAAAACTCAAACAAGAAAGTTTAACACTAAATTAGATAGAATGCTCAATGGAAATTTGTAAAAGTTCACATTATCCAAAATTTGAACTAACAAAGTTCTACTGTATATGGTAATAAATTCATCATTGCAGATCATGTACACCGATGAATCTTAATTGTCAGTCTTTGGGTGTATGGGATCTTTCGGCAGGGTAATACAATGTGTCATACCATAATGTCTGGTCATTAATATCTTACCTGAAAGCATTATCACTAAAATTTAGCAGTCTTTCTTTCAGCTTTGACCACAAAACATCATCCTTGAAATAAAGGAGGGGAGAGGGAAATATTTAAACCAATTCCATGTAATAAATTCTACAAGAATGAATAAAATTATAATCAGCTCAGAAAGAATAATGTTTTCTAAATTCCACAGCTATTGTTAAGAAATGTATGATATATGCATAGAAAATTGAGAAACTGGTAGAAAGCCAAACAGTGAACATGAACCAGAGATGATATTTATTAAAAATATTAATAATAATAATTTTATCATTAATGTTGTTTATAACTTGATTGATAAATATTTGATTGAACAAATATAACTCACATTAAATATTTTCAATCATGAATTTTTATAAATTTTACCTGTTTAAAGTGAAGAGAAACTATGTAACCAACACAGAAGTTGAAATAAAAAACACCCTTTACTTGATGCCCTTTAAATCTTTCATTCCCAGAATTTGCCTTTAGTGCAAATATAATTGAATTGATAAGAATAACACTTGTGAATTTCATGAATAATTCTAGCACAATTTGCATTCCATAAGAAGAGGAAAATCATAAAAAATCAAGAAATACAGTCAAACCTCGTTAATGAGTCACTCTTGGGAGCGCAAATACATGACTTAGTAAGCGGAGTGACTCGTTAAGCGGAGTAAGCCATAGCTGTGCCAATTCCTATTGGGAGTTCCAAAAAGTGACCCGGTACGCATGGTGACATGTTAACCGGGTGACGCACTAACGAGGTTTGACTGTATATAGGCACAGCAAAAACTAATTTATTATTTATCAAAATATCTTTCCTCAGATGATATGCAATGGTTCCCACATTTGATTTACTGTTCAAAGTAAGTAGAGAAGAATTTTTTCCAGAAGCTTTTCCTCAATTCTTCCTCAGAATTTTTTCCTCAGTGAGCCCTGCACGAGTGAAATTTCCATCAGTTCAAAACTTTTTGAAACTGAAAATGTAAATGCAGTATTAAAATCATATATTACACCCCCCCCCCCCCTACAGTCCAGAGCTTGCATCATGCAATTTCTGCATGTTTCCAACAATTAGGGAGGAACTCCGTGGGAGAATTATTAGTTATTTCAGCTGTGAATGGTTTACTCAGACTTCTTCCGGAAAAAGCCTTTGAAAAGTGGAATGAATGATGGGACCATTGCATATCACCTGAGGGAAGATACTTTAAAAAAGAATAAATTACTTTTCCGTAGTACCTATATTTTTAAATTTTTTGTGTGATTTTACTCCAAGTTCTCATGGAAGGCATCTTGTATATGGGCTATGGTAAATGTGATAAATTTGGTTATTATGCATGATAGCATCATTGGTAAATTTGATAAATTTTCATAAATTAATCACATATTTACTGATCACCAGTAAATGTGATTAATTTATGTAAATTTACCCAAGCGTCACCTTGCTACTAAACATGATAAATCATACATGTACATATATTGTATCATTATAATGGACTATCGATCATAAAACTTGTTATCATATGAAATTTGTTCCACATTTATCAAATTCACCAATTGCATTAGGGCAGTCTTTTTTGACTTGCAGAGCCCTTTCTGGTACATAATTTCTATGGGGGAATCCCCGAAGGTGTAGTTTTTATTTATTCATCAAAGTTACTGATTTATTTTTATTATTCAAAAATATTTATAATTTTTTTTTCAAATTTACTTTTTTAAAATTTTCCTTGAGCAGCCGCAGAGTCCCTGGGGAGTTTGTATGGAGCCCCAAGTTGTGAATTGCTGCACTAGGATATTATGCATATCTATGTATATAAAATTGATTTTCTGTCTGTGTATGTTCTCTATACAAATCTACAGTTTTAGATCTATCATTGCCAAATTTTGCATATATACTAAACAGATAGGATACTTTAAAAGTTTTTCAGAGCAGGGAAAATGTCCAAAATGAGCAAAAAAACTGTCAGACAACAATGGTTAATGGGCCTCAGCAATCAAGTTTGGAATGTTTACTTTGGTTACAGTGGTTCCCTAGCTATGTATTTGGGATGTGCATATTCCTTTATAATGGTTTGTCACTTTTTCAATCCTCCCAGTAATTGAAGAAAATCTGGGCAGTGCCGGGTGTTGTAGCTAGTCACAGATAAAGGCTATAAATTTCAAGTGTTTATCAAATTTGCCAATGACACTTGGTTATTATGCATAATATCTGGTAAAAGTGATAATTTTTTTAGTATTTATCAAATTTACCAATGACACTCGAGTATTATACATATTCACCGATAAAAGTGATAAATTTATAAAAACTTATCAAGATTATTGGTAAGTATGCATGATAACCGGTTATAGTGTATAACACCCAATTTATCACAATAACATGTATATGCAATACTGTAGAGAAAAATGCGGGAAAGTTAAAAACACATTGTTTGTTTGTTTCAGATTCTAGAATTTGTACACTTACTTTGTTGGCTATTGTAAAACCAGATGAAAATTGTTTATGTACACGGTTTGAACTCTCACACTGTAAACATTCCAACATATGTGGGCACAGCTTTGTCACTCCTCGACTAAGATGACCAGAGAAAACAATCCTGGAAGGTAGTTTTAAATAAAGATAGTGAGAAAGTGAAGATAAAAGTTAATACATACAAAAATAAGAGTCTGTCACACTTATTTAACCTCCTACCCAACTCTATCACATCACCCTCCAGGCACTAATATATCATCCCTTTTTTCGAAAAACACTGCATTAGAATTTCAATAACTCAACTTATTTTAGAATAAGACTTATGAACTGCATAATAAATACAATTAGTTTAAAAAAAAAATCAAATATTACTTATATATAGTAGTATTTCTAGTTATGAGCAATGTTCCCTCTAAGCTGTGTGAATGCACTGCCACACACGGTAATTCCAAAATTTACCATTGGTGAATATAACAGATTCTTACCACACACAAAAGAAACAGGTCCATATACCTTAAATAAAATTAGAGGGAACCTTAATTATGAGTTCAATTCGTTCCTGAAAGTTAATAACAGTGGAACTTTGGTTAAAAAGCAATTTACACGATGAGAAAAAAATTTGAACAAATTTTGATTTGATTAATGAGCAATAATTGGCATTGAAAACAAAAATTTTGAACTCTGTTTATTTAGTTTCACTTTATCACAACTAAGCCGATAGTGTATTCCATTTTCACTCATACACATACCGTGAAAAATTGTGAATAATATTCTCCCCTACAGTTTCCGGAAATTTCTGATCAGCAATTACCAATATACAATTTCCAACTTCAAAAGGCTTTACTTAAGCATACTTCGAGATGACTGAAGGAACAAACCTTACCCTCTGAGAGTTTTAGAAAAATCATTTTAATATCGGCCACTGCATCAAGATCATCAATATAACCTGGGATTATACCAAGAGAACACTTAGTTCTGATTGGAGAAAACTGTGGGATGATTGCATTAGTGAATGTGATTTTGAGGGTTTAGCTCATGAACATTCAAGTGTCAAAGAAGTTGTGTCATTGGGAAAGACCATGGGACTAGAGATGACTGGACGATATTCAAGACCTGGTAAAGGAACATAGCCATGAGTTGACAACAGGCAAACTGATGGATCTCTATTGCATGTGCAACAGCAAGAGCTCATGAACAGGTTCTCATTTGAGGAAGAGAGAAATGAGGAGGAATCCCTCACTTGAAATGAGGTTAGACAAATGAGAGAAGCCAAACAAAATTTTATAGAAAAGAACCACCCAAGCAAAGCCGAGCGAGTAATGAATTTGTCCAATGAAAATGTGATTTCTCATTTCTAGAAAAAGTCAAAAGCAAGTGTCATTGCATTGGTTCCTTTTCAAATTTGCACAAAAATAAAAAGATTAGTGAGTCAGTAGATTACAATGAGTACTAAACGAGTACCCATCTCTCTGGTCATTTAGAGCAGGTTAATTTGTAAAATTATTGCATTGTATGCTGGCATTATTGCATTGTTTATTAAGTTATTATTGCATCGCATTATTGATGAAATGTATTTTTTATTAGTCATTTTTATGTGAATGAATAATTGTGGAAAGAATCATAAGAGTTTAAATTATATCCAAACATTTTTGGGGAAAGTTTTAAATTATTTTAAATGGGGGAAGTTTGATTCTATATAGAATGGGATAATGAGCACATTAAAAGAAAGAATTATGCTCATTAACCGAAGTTCTACTGTATCTCATGAAAAATTAGCACATCCAAGCAACTTTTCCCCCCTCAAAGCAATTGCGATAGCTTCTACTTTATGAAACATACCAAAAACATTGTTACTCATATTAAAACATGTGAAATAAATTCTTACCCAGAAGTATCATATTTAGCGGGATCCCTTTCTTCAAACAGTTTTAGTTGTTTCTCAAAATGGCTGATTAAACTGAAAAAAATGAGAAAGGGAGATAATGACATAATATGAACGTTAACCATAAAACAAATGTTAGAAAATTGTGTTCCAAATTTTTTAATATGAATGGAATTTCAATAAACTAAATATGTACATTGGAAATTTTTTTTTGCAACTTATTGAATGCCAATTGATACAAGATTAACCTGATAAATGGAAAAAAAATTGATGATGTAAATTATTTTGTATACTTTGTATAGTGTGAACATTGATTCAAGTCAGGGGGTCTAACTGAAAGTTCTCATGAAGCTCACGGGCTACCTACTCATGTAATTTAGTGCCATCTAATAGAAAGGGACCAATGGAGCCCGATATAAACAGCGACCAAAATAATTGAAGATATTTATTTATTCTGATCCTAATTATTTCTTTTATTAATCATCAATTTTTATTAACTCTGAAATAATATTTTCACTAATTCTGAGCAGTTTTTTTTTATTAATTACTGATTAAATTAATTCTGAGAAATTTATTCTGTGTAATTTATTACACAGATATTATTTCTGCAACTCTAAAATAATTTTCCTTCCCAATATAATTGGAAATTACTTCTTTAATAACCATGAAATTACTCTTTTATTGATTGTGAAATAATTTCTATTAGAAATTACAAAATTATTTCTCTCATTGATTATAAGTTATTTTTTTTCACTAATTTTCAAACCGTTTATTTCAAAAATTATTTCTTTCAGTAATTCTAAATTTTCATCAATTCTGGAATTATTCTTTTCATTTTATACAAATATTTTATTTATTTCAGAAAATTTTTTTCATTTATTCTAGAAAATTATTTTTTTCATTTATTCTAGAAAATTATTTCTTTCATTTTTTTTCTACAATTATTCCTTTCAGTAATTCTAGAATTAATCGTTATTCAATGTTTTCAACCATTTTCTGAAAATGATCGGCAGGCTACAATAAAAAGCTGCAAAGGCCAAATGTGGCGAGAAGGTCATGCATTGAAGACCCCTGGCCTAAATAATCACAGCAAAAACAACAAAGTTTTGTAATTTATGTGAAAACAACTGAAAAAAAGCAATAGTTCTCAAAACTGAATTTACACACACATACATTCCAAACAGATAAAAATAAATAGATCACCTCTCGAAGTTCCTGTCTGAAACATTTGTTAAATGACTGCATATTTCCTTGAAATTGATTGTAGAATCAGAGGGCTTCTCTCTACTAGAGAATGATGTTAATATCTCTTTTTCCAGTGAAGGCTCTGTCATGTTTTTATCACTTGGAGAGAAACAGTTGATGTCTTTCAATAGATCATCCAAACTTTTGTCTAGCATTGAACAAATGCTAAACAGAAAAAACAAGTGGGATTAAATAAAAAATTTAAAAGAAATTGATTATAGCCTATTCCACATTTTATTTTCATTCCATCTATACAATAAAAATCCTACACTAATACCTTCTATCTCAGTGTTTCTCAACGTATGGTCTGCATGCAGATTTTGATAACTTAATTCTAAAAGAGTGAAAAATTATTCACTTGTTGAACAATTGAGATATTAGTAGTATTCATATGGGTTTAAATAAAAATTATACCTTCATACCTTAATTCACTATACCTTATTGAGGGAAATTGTGATTCTAAATACGGGATATTGCTAATTGTAGCTAAAAAATTTTAAAAAATGCAATTTCAACAAATATTATAATTTTTGATAAATTTCCGAAGGACGGGGAAATGAAGGACTGTTATAAACAAAAATGAATGTTATAAAACAGTGGTTCTCAACCTGGAGCCGTGGTCCTGGGATATTCTAGGGGAGCCACAGATGAAAATCAGAAGAAAGGTGATCCACGGCAGGTGGTGAAGAAAGTCAGAGAGCTGTGGAGAGAAAAGCTTTAAAAGAGAAACATGGTTGTATTACACTACTTTCAGAATCCATCAGATCCATCCATATAACCAGGGGCATCTTAACCCTTGGGTCTATGTGGGCATGACCCGGGTCTTCATATCTATAATGGAGGGAGGGGAACTGCACTATATGGGATCTGGTACTATGATTTTCATATGTAATCTGTTACTTCTAGCTAAGTATTGAGGGCCACCAGAGCAACGGTTGGTGTGTTGGGAGGGTCGATTTATCATGCAGGTTTGTTGGATCGTCCCGTTTTTTTACACAGACCGTTTTTTACCATATAATTTTACTCCTGGGAGAGATGATAATCCACCATTTGAATACGTGCCTAGCCAGGATTCCAGAGATTGATCTGATTTATTAAAATTTTATATTCATAATAAAAAAATAGAAAGTATCTCACTCTTGGATAAGGGTAGAGGAGGCCCTGGATAGGACAGGGGGGCCACGAGAAAAAAAATGTGATCTATTGGGGACCATGAGCTGAAAAAGGTTAAGAAACACTGTTATAAAAGAAACGTTAAAATGACTAGGTGACTCCTATTTCATTGAGGAAAAATACAGGCAAATGGGATCTTAAATATGCTTAATTACTGGCATCTGTAATTTTCACCAAAAACGATGCTTTAAGTTAAAAAAAATCCCCAGTTGCTGATGAAATTGCTGAAAAAGTAACATTGGGTAGGAGAAATGAAGGACCATTGGAAACTGATTTGAAATGTAGTGCACAGAAGAAAAAAAAACTGAATCTGACAAACATGTGAGGGATGAATCTTTCTCTCTCTGTGCAACCATAATTACTAAATAATTTTTTAATTATGAAAACTTTCTTTATTCCCAATCTAGTAAATATCACACTAATTTTCAAGTAAGCATCATTAAAAAAACAGGACAAATAGTGAATAAAAAGTCAGAATAAACAAAAATACAGGAATGAGACATAAGTGGTTTGTTGAATTGTTTCAGACATTGGATTTGTGTGCTTATTTATGGTTTGAAGTGGTTCTTTTATAAGTGAAGATATCTACTAAATTATTTTGGAGAGCAGCAGATGGACCATGACTTAGGCAAGGAGCTGTGAGTGACAAACATAAGTTTGAGAACCACTGCCAATATAATGATGATACTCTCTGGTCCCGATGAACTTTTTGCAGTGATAATATATTCTATATATTAGGGTTACTCAATTATAATGATGTTTTTCCCAGTTTCTTGAGTATTTCATGAGTTTCACAGTATTTAGAACTGTTCATTAAATAATTATCATACATAAAGCACATTTATGAAATACATCAAAGGGTGGAAAAAAGTTCAGCCCTTCATGTTTGAACAACAATGTCTCATTACACAGTTATTGGATGAAAATAATATTTCTATCTTCAAAAGTATAAGAAATTACTGACCTCTGTATTCTTGGCATAAGACTGTAGGATTTCATTCCCAATGTACCACTGTCCCATATATGTCTTTGGTGGTGTGGCGTCCAACCAAGATTTGGAGCAAGATCAGAATCTGACTCCATCCATATATAAGATGATATGCTTTCTTTGTAGTGGGGAAATCTAGAAATAACAATGCGGATGAGACCTTGGAACACAAATAAGGTATAACAATTGACATTTGAGTCAAAATATAACAAACTTCTAAAAGCTTCTAAAAGGTATTTGTTTATGAGAAAATTTTTGATGAAATGGAATGAGTTTATTATTATAAATACAGTGATATCTCAGCTAAAAACATTTTTGTTGATGTGGATGCATGTGCTAACCTAGCACAGCTGCATTGGTAGATGAAATTTTGTGCAAATCGCCTCTGACTTTATCATGCGAGCCAGATTAATGCATGTTGGCTCTGAATCATTTTCCAGATATATCTCCACTTTGCTTTCATAATGATTTTTGAACCATTTCATGTAACATTAGTTACAAGATTAAGTTAAGAGAAGACATTTAAAAAGGAGATGGTTTGTGCATCAGTTTTTGACTTTTTAAAATGCTTTCTGAGTGTTTTATAAAACTTATCTTTAAATTTTGGGTGGTACTTGGAACGGATAAAACAATTTTCTATGTTATATCCGTTTATGTATACAGTATAGAAACCTATGGGAAATCAAGTTTTGGCTTATGAAGACTTTGGATTACGAATGTGATTCTGGAATGAATTATCTTTGTTAGCTGACGTGTCACTCTATACATAGAAGACTATATCTATTGTAAGGTTCTTGACATCAAAGTGAAAGAGTCAGGATACATGTTCTTTTAGTACAAGATGCTTTGTATCAAATGGTCTGGATATTTTAGGGGCTTATATTTCTCACCTGCATATGTGAGACAGAGAATGAAACTGACCACATCACATAAATGAACCATTAAGAACCTGACTGGGGTGTATACATCGTGCTAAATAAAAAAGATCTGAATCTTGTTTTCCTGTAAATTCTCATATTATGCCTTCACTCAGATTCAGCCGTTGATCAGTTTTTGACTTTTTAAAATGCTTTCTGAGTGTTTTATAAAACTTATCTTTAAATTTTGGGTGGTACTTGGAACGGATAAAACAATTTTCTATGTTATATCCGTTTATGTATACAGTATAGAAACCTATGGGAAATCAAGTTTTGGCTTATGAAGACTTTGGATTACGAATGTGATTCTAGAATGAATTATCTTTGTTAGCTGAGGTGTCACTCTATACATAGAAGACTATATCTATCAACACACAAATGACACAGTTCAATACTTTGGTAGTAGGGTTTTGTAAATATTTTGATACTTTGAGAATTGTATTGCAAATAAGACACTTATGGGGGATATACTTGCACTTTTTCTTGCTTTCGCAACAAAAATTGTTGCAGATTGTGGAACACATTAGAGTAAATTAAGATGCAATAAACTTCATCTTAACATAAAATTATTCACACACAAACTGTGAATTTCTCCTTGTTTTTTATTAAAATTCCTTGATTTTTTAAAAATAATTATGGTTTTGCATAAAAAGTATACAGGTCTGGGTTCAGACATGGATGTGGTTTGAAACTAATTCCAAACAACTTCATTGGACAGATCATTACAGATTATATATACCAGCATAAATAGACCAAAACCCTAACTTAGATACAACATAGAAAATTTGTATTTAACATTAAAATAGGGGGAAGAAAAAGAAAAGATTTGGACATTCAAAGTGAAGTAAATATTAAAAAAAATTACTTTCCATCCAAAAGGTCATTGTATGTCTTGTCAGCAGATTTTTTGAATGACTTCACAGCATCTTCAACTTTACTACTGATAATACCCTGATGTGTAAAAACGAAGATATATTAACATACTAAAAAGAAAAAATCATAAAGAATTTCCTCAATCAAAAATTAAGAGCAGTAAGTTTCATAACATTAATCAAAGCAGATAAATGACTTTTTTATATATGAACATTTAAAGGTGCAATTATTTAACTCTAGTGTGTATGCATAACGGAATTAATTACAGAATAGCTGACTGAGCCAAAGGTAATCTAAGTGTCTGATAAGGCTCTCAGGGGGACATTGTGCTGAGCAGGAAATACCGATGTGTAGTAGGAAAATCAGTAATTAGAAGAAATTAGAATTTCAATGCCTATATGAAAGTACATACAATTGTTATTGCTATGAGGGGTGTTGTGTGTATATGATCACTAATACAAGGGAACAGAGTGTGTCAAAAGTTGGATAAAAATTGGATTAAACCAATTCATTTATCACTATCATAAAAAGAATTGATCCAAAATAATTAAGTGAATAATAGAGATCAGAAATGAAATGAATGAACAAGACCAAAATATTCATTTTGCATCCCACATTCATTATTTTATTTATTTATAAAATATTGTTGGCTCTGGGGCCTATACAAGAGGATGTGATTAAAAGTGACAAAGATAGTTTGATATTGAACAAAAAACTAGTGATAGTTAAGGGAAACAATAGAGCTGGGGTGTTTGTTTCATTCACCAATGATATGAGGAAAGAAGCTGTATTTAAAGCTGTTAGTAGAAGCAAAAATAGGTTTCATTTTAAGGGAATGGTCGAGTCTTCTGGAGATTATTTTACATTTTTCAATTAAAGCAGACAATTAAAAAATCTGTTTGATGATTGTTTATATACAATTTTAAGTTTTCACCAAGTCCTACAAAAATGTTTACACTGTTTTAATAATCATAACTGTGAGGCTTTTAATATTAAAAAAGCAAAACGAATAAAGCCTTTGTATGTTGAAATTTTTTTTCCAGATAAAATACTCTAAGAGAAAACAGAGAGAAAGAGAGGAATAAGATCAAATTTTTCCTTCCTATGATCCAGCCTTTAAGGCACCAGATACTCCTGATCTCTAGTTGTCTGGCACGGGTAGCAAACCAAAACTAACACATTTTTTTAAGGGGAGGGAAAAAAACCAGATGGTATCTTTCGTTCCCCCCCCCCCCCCCCCACAATTTGTTACCAGAGGCACAATCCTCCCTTGAGTTTCCACTAATTCTTGCTCTATCCGGCAGTGCATATAAGATGTTTTGTTGAACAAAAGTGTTGAAAAATTGAAACCCTGCTGCGATAGCTCTGGAGAACACAGAGGTGTTTTGAAAGTGGGTTGAAAGAGGAGTTCCAGCACATCTTCCAAGATAGCTTGACATGCTCAGCTGAGTATATATTAATTGATAAGGAACCATTTCAAAACAAATCACATTCAGCTGGACTCTGACTAATGTAGTTTTTGTATAATAAAATCATTCCAAGTCTTTTTTTGATTAGCATACATATAACATACTCAAGTAAAAAAAAATCTGGTTATACCGATTTTTACAAAACATACAATTTTTTAGCATAGTAGCCGTTCAAGTATTACGTCATCATCGATGGGGGGGGGGGGGGTTCCGATTTGCTGACTTTTGATGACAAGGGGGGAGTTTGGATAATGCTTACGTCATCAGCTACCCCTTATGAAAATATGAGTTAGGATTCAGAGGGGCGGAGCTGATGACGAAATTTTGCTGACAAGGGGGGGGGAAAGAGGGGGTCAAAAATGGCTAAAAATTTGCTTACGTAATACTTGAACGACCCCATACACAGGGTGGTAACTATCCACCGCTCAATAATTACACGTGATTCTTTTTGAAGAACTAATATAGAAAAGTGTTTCCACTTTTGGATCGGACAAATATTAAGTGAGTTATAAGGCTTTGAAATTTTGTGACGTGTCAGTTTCCTAACAGTCAGTTATGTGCCAAACTCCGAACAAAAGTATATTTCTTCGCTAGCAGCTGGTTGTTACGTCTTGAAAATGAACTGAAATATTCAATTCCATTAGAAGCCAAGGTCAGCCTTTTTCCTTCATGATTAGCGTTTTCTCTCTCCATGTAGTGCGATATTATATAACCTTGTTCTCAAGTATTAGCTTCATCCTCTATGTCAGCAAATTTATCACCTGATTTGTGAAGTGTTAGCCAAATGAGATCTGTCTGAAATTTTTTTTAGCCAAATCAACACTTTTTTTGCCAAAATGTGGCAATTTATTTAATTTCAATATTAATTAAAATTTTTTGAGGGAAGGGGCATACAGTGCGTACGTGTTTATTGTGTGATCATTATTTTATGTAATTATTTTAATCAGACTGCATGTTGATCAATAAAATGGCAATATTTCTTTGGATTTTTTTGAACTTTTGTCGAAATTGTTACACATAAAAGGCTTCAACGAAGGTAGCTTGTCGAATGTATGACTGGTGGAAACTGTAAAATAACAACAATGATTCAATCAAGAACTTTTAATTTAACTTATTATGTTATGAGTTGACCTATTCAAAATGATTTTTGGTTCCGGAATTTTTTCTATTGATTACAATACTCAATACTGATTTTGTTCTAAAAACAAATTTCAATGACTTTAGAGTGCTTTTGGGGCACTGATTCCGAATCTGACATTGCTTTTATCAGATCGGCTCCCCTTTTTGAAGTGGAAGCTGAATTCCAGTGGTAATACCATAAGCCAGGTGAGGATTTATGGAAGAGAAGTGATCAATGTTATCACCCCCTTCCCAAGAATATTGTGAGAACTCATGAAATTTTCTGAACTTTTATATGGTAATACTGCATCAATCAATGCATTGAAAATTACCCGTATTACCTGGTTTTGATTAAATAACAAATTCAAGAAATGTTCGGCTAAGAAATAGGAAAAAAATTTGGGATGGGGGAAAAAAAACAGAAAAAATTGGGACTACTCTGGAAAATACGAGACAAAATGAAGGATGTATGGTCACTATTCACAGTGACCATCTTATTTTATTTATTTATTTATTATTATATTTTTTTTATAAAATCACCCCTTCCTACAGCAAGCTCTAGATTCGCTCATACCTTAAGCAGCATACAAAACACATTGAAACTGCAAAATGTAAATCATTAATAAACTCAGTGTATCGATACATAAATATCCCTAATGTCTGGTAGTGATGTAAATGAGATAATGTATTGAATAAAAGTAATAAGAAAGTAAATAAAAAGTTGAAAGAAAAATTTCCATGTTACTGTCTCCACATAAAAATTAGTGGCTGCAGACTATATTGAAATATTGATATTATGCATTACCTCAAAAACTAGAGCCGATTCGGTGAAACCATCACCAGTTTTGAAATCAGCAGCCCTAACAACATCAAAATTTCTTTTGGGAGCATGAGAATGTTTTTTTTTCTGGCCTAAACTTTGGACATTTTAACCTACTTATAAACGTTTAGTTTTAAGGTAGTTATTAGATCCAGTGTATTGTTTGCAAGAATAATTTTGAAGAATAACTTTATCCCTCTCAAAAAATTTTAAGGGTAGTTCAGAATACAATGTTTTTTTATGCTGAATGCCATCAAATTAGAAATTATAACCAAAAAATATAAATGAAATAAAATAGACGCATCATTTTCTGGAGAATAAAAGAAAATGACTAATGCTTATCTATAACCTCTGAAAAGCTTGCATTGTGAGATGCAAAGAAGATATTCTGATTGACTTGTAAAAAAAGTTTTTTCCCCTCTTTTCTGAAAAATGTGAGGGAAAAAAAGACATGTTTTTATAGCTCTTTTTTTTCTGGATTTTTGTGCGGGGGTTAATATATTTTTAGCATTTCCAAAAACGCCAAGTTATATGTTTGGTGTACAATTAGTGAATTTGGCAGGATTTTGAAGTGACGGCATCAATTTTTAAAGTGTTATAACTCATTAATTATGGGTCAGATCAAAAAAACTGACACCACTTTTCCACATTAGTTTTTCACAAGGAATCAAGCATGTAATTATTGGGCGGTTGATAGTTACCACCCTGTATAAATGATTCAAATAATAATACCTTTGTTCTAGATATGAAATTATCTTTCAGAAAACATTCCCACAAGCAAAACTGTTTTTTAAAGAGGTGACTGCATATTTCATCCCATTGAGAATTCTGGAAAAATAAATGAAAAATGTATGGGAGTTACAGATTACAAACATTTCATTCATATATCTTGAGCAGGATGACTAAATTTGTGAAAGATTGAATAATATAATAGGGGGTGCCTTAACAGTCATAACTAGAGCTAGGAATTTTATGAAAACTGTTTAAAAATGCTCCATGAAAAATGCATTTATGTCCTAAAAAAACAAAAAATCTCTACAAAACTAGAAAAATGACCTGTATACTGTAAAGTTTTCCTCTTACATTTCTGGTAAAATCAATTTCAGTGAAATGATGTACAAACACGGAATATTAGTGCAATCAAAACTATTTTAAACCATCAGTTGTTGCTTGAACTAGAATTGCTCAATTTACCAACTCCATAGATCGCTCATAAAGGCGATTAAAGTATTACATCAGCCGATTTTTTTGCCTTTTTTTAGCACTTCCCTATGTTTTGGGAAAGAAAGCATATCTTTCAATTTCGAGCAGTGCCTGGAATAAATTTAGTTTTTCTATAGAAACCTACAGAAAATTGCGTTTTGGCAAAAGAACATAATTCTGGAATGAATTATTTTTATTAGCCAAGGTATCACTGTGTAACGATATAACTCTCAGGTCCCAATGCTTTTTTCATAGTGCAAACATATTTCATCTATAACAATAAATACTTTACAGCAATATGCTTCTCTGGTCCTTTGAGTATCGTTATATGAGAGCATTTCATTGTATAAAAAGAAAAGTGGCTTATAAATATCAAAATATTACCTCGTGGAACACACCAGCAACAGCTCCTTTAATCAGGGATAAACCTTTGACAGATGTTACATAATTTAGCAGTTCACACAAATATTTCTCTAAATCAATCTTCATGCTATGAAAAAAAATTTCTAGTTAAAATGAGACAATCAAAAAATTATCTCACTTCCAAAGAAATGAAATGAACAAATAGATTGAATTGATAGCTTCTCAAAATAAAGGATACCTTTGAATCCATTCTTGACAAGTTTTTTGAATGTATTCTTCTTCAAGACAAGTTGAAGAAACATTTATAGATGGTCTGAAAGCTTAGAACAATTTTTAAAATGAGATTTATGATAAATAAATTAGAGTATGAAAAAAATCATGACTTTTTATGTTGTCATCTTCTATGCTTTGGCAAAGTAGCTGGATGTCTTATTGACATGTGGGCTATCACACTTAGTAAAGTGAGTAAGATTAATTGTCATTTTAGTTATACATGATGTGGTAGTATGGGCTATAAATGCCTAAAGTTTTCTAGCTTTATTGAACAGAACAAATTATATAAATATAAAAACATATTTATATTTTCTCATAAATACTAACTCAGAGCCCATAACAAGAAATCGCCTAAAAGAGGCTGAAAAAAGGGAACTAATTCTAACTCTGAATATGGATGACAAATACACTTATACATAAAGAACTAAAAAAGTTATTTAGAAGAAAATATACTAGTAATACCTCAACTGACAGAAATAATTCGTTCTGGAATTACATTTGTGAGCCGAAATGGGATTTAATTTGATTTTCTCCAAGAACTGTGCAAAATTTTGAAGTAACTTTCACAAAACGATAATGATGAATAAGGCCAAAGCACTGCAAAAAAGGACAAATACTGACTACAGGCTGAGTTCACACTCGCATGAAGGGGAATTTGCAAGAGGATGAAAAACTGAACATCTTTTTATTTTATGTACACTATGCAGTTGGGTTTTAAACTGTAATGAAGAAAAAGTGTGTGAGGTGGTGTGGTATGTGATATAGTCAGCTTGTTTCTCTTTCACACACATGCAGATGAAAAAAAAATCACTTCTTAAGAATGTCTAGACTCTTCAGTTTGGTTTTTAAGAGGTTTACAATATGCACTGAAACCCTTCAAGTCTGAGTTTTATTAAATGCATTTTCTCTTAGCTTAATCATTCATTTCCCATGAAATGGCATCAGAATCTTTTTGAAAGGGAGGTGTATCTGGATAGCGATTCTGACAAGGAAATAAATAAATCTCGTTCGAGTTACAGTTAGTCATTAGGTTTAATTTTGATTGGCAAAAAAAGTTCAGCTCACGACACGTCTGTTTCATGTTAGTAGTGCATTCATATCAACTAAAATGTTTGTTAGTCAAATCCATATTCATGAACCGAGGCAGAAAAGCATAAAAAAAATCTTTGTAAGCCAAGGCATTTGTTAGTCGAGGAATCATTGTACTTAAAAAGTAATAATGGTTTTATCCTCTAAGATGGACAGCTTTAGTTTTATCCCCCATGAATATCATATTTGTTTTTAATTAAAAAATAACATTTTGATGCAATTTAAGACAACAGATGGCAAGCTGTTCCATGTGTCCACAACCAAGATCGCCACAAAATAATTATCAGTTAAATAAGGAAATAAAAATATTGAAATTTATTAAAAATTAAAATATATGCCAATAAGTGAACTTACTAGTGACATCTTTACCCAAGAATTGAAAAGTGGTGGTGTTGGGATTCAGCAGAGATATAGGCCCTGCAAAAATGCAATAAATAAATTTAAAAAAAGGTGCTTTCACAACATGGAAAGCAAGTTTTTCTTTAAAAACAAGTTAAATTTTTTATTTGCAAAAAAATAAAAATAATTATTAAATAAAATAATAAATTTAATAAAAAACAAAATTTACCTTCGGAATTTTTCTTTATCATATCCTCTATGGTATTTTGAAGAAGATTTGTCTTAATACCTGCAAGGGAATATTTATAAAATTATTTTCAGCACTGCATATTGCACTGGACATCATTCAGCAATATGCACAATATTTGCTTTCATAAAAATACTTCTGTGTGCAGAAGTTTTTCATTCATGTCTATTTGCATACAAGTTAAATGCAACTTGCTTAATACATATGTGTCTATGACATACAGAAATTGAAGTGAGTAAATCTAAAACATGATGTAATGATAAAATAGTTTGTCTCAAACAAAAAAATTTCAGAGAAAACTACAATTAAAAAAGGAAAAAGAAAAAAAAAGATAAATAAATCACATATTGAGGCTAGTCATCCACTGAAAGCAAATAGAAGCGATAAACAAGGCACCCACAGTCATCTGTACTTGCAAGACTGATTGTATCACACAGAAAGTAAGAGAACGTCATTCATTGCAAACGATATCGACAAGTGACAGCAGAAGACCAGCGATGAATCCCACCAAACTGGGATTTTATGCATCTCGCTGTTTTTAAGCAGGTGCAATGTGGTTGTTTGCTTGCCCCTCGCCCCTTCCCTTTGGGTCACACTGATTTTTTTCTCCTTTGGTTTTTCTTTCTTTTCCAGGTGCACATGGAAGCTGAAATTTGATAATTGTCATTCATGGATTGTGGTGCGTAAGTAATAATTGGTTAAAAATATTATATATTTATTTACAACATGAACACCTTCTCAGAGTTTGTGCCAGATGTCTCATTAATTATGAACTTGATGAATACAGGTCTTCTTAATCTATTTCTCAAAAGTCAAGTTTTCAATATTTCATCAAGATACACTCTCGTCTGCAACTGAGTAATAGCTCTGTAATAGTTGTTCTCAGTAGACGATGTGAGACATCCCTAGTTAGCTGTTTTCACCTGCTTTGCTTGCTTAGTGTTGCTGCTTCCAGTGGATGACCAGTCTACAAGCACCAAAATCAGCTGATATAATAAATTTTATCACCGACAAGTGTGGGTTCAAATAATTGATTGCTAACCTTCTTTTGAATGATTTCGAAAAATTCTGATTTTTAAAAATTGTTCAGAACTGGTGCTGTAAGCAGTTAGTTCTATATAGATAGAACTGCTAGTATATATAGAACATGGATTTCCAACTGGTGCGTTGCAGAACCCAAAGGGTGGCAAAATATGTTTAGCCAACAGGAGGTAAAACCATAAATCTGCCTCCTGGGGGGGGGGGGGCAAGCTCTAATTGGAGAGCCCTATAATTATGTGGCCTTGTCAATTGTTTGAATTTCTGCTTGGAGAAATGAAGCATTTATTTTTTTTATCATAGAACCCAATAAAGCCCTGCACTGGGCCCAAGCATTCAGACAGCCTTGGGTAATTTATTAAAACATCAGGAAATATCTTTCTTCTTTAATTCAGAAACAACATTCTATGCCTGATTATTAATAACGTAACCTTAATAACCTTCGTTGAAAAGCACTGTTGCAAAAACGTATACATATTGAAAGTGGTTATTTTTTGGTTGGGAAACAATTGTTATTGATTGTTGGTGTAGTGGCACCATCTGTTGTAAACATATGCAAGGAACATAGCCCAAGATGCATGTGCATGCATCCTCATGACCAAGTTTAGGAATTTCTGGTAACCCTACTTCAATGTTTTATCTCACATATTATAAGTATGTAAATAACAAATGAAAAAGTTACATCAGAGCTTCTGCTGCCATCTATGAATATAAAAATACTAACACCATTAGCTAACTTAAAATATGCGAAAAAACAATATATTAATGATATTACAAAATATCTTTTAAGCAACAATATTGAATGAATTATTGAGTTTGCCTTGGAATTTAACTCTCATTATTTGTGAATTGTAAAATAATGGACATAGAAAACCCATAGAGCCATCCCTGGCTTGTCCCAGAATTGTGAATAAAAAAGATCTAGACCAGAATCTACTCTGAGAAAACGAGGAGGGCTTTTGTGCATTTTATCTCTCCATTATTTTGCAATTCACAAACAACAACTGTCAAAATTCCGAGGCAAACTAAATTAAATTCATTTAACATTGTTGCTTAAAAATATTTATATATCATACTGCTTTTTTCATCGGCACATTAATCAAAAACCGGTTATCAATTTCAATCAAAGGATTATAACAGTTTCATTTGATAGACGGCAGCAGGGGTTTCAGTTCTATAATGTTTCGTATCTATGTGTATAAAATAGATTTTCTGTCTGTCTCTATGTGTGTGTATGTGCTCTCTATACAAATCTACAATTGTAGATGGATTTTCACAAAATTTTCCATATATATCAAACAGGGCCCGGATTGAATGATAGACTACTCTAAAAGTTTGCCAGAGCTGGGCAAATACCCGAAATGGGCCAAAACTGTTGAGTTTTTGGCTTTGGTTACCGTGGTTCCCTAGCGATCCGTTTCAGACATGCATATACCTTCACAATGGTTTTCACTTCTTTAATGCTGCCAGTATTATGTTTAATAGTTTATTCCTTTACAATGGTTTGTCACATATATATATATTTATGGAAATTCTTAGTCCACTGGAAGTGAGGATTCTTGAATTCCAGAATCTACACCTATTTTATGAGATACGCAGGGCCATCTTTACATGAGTCTCACCTGGGCATGGCATGAGGACTTCTATTAAAAACTTATGGTGTGAAAAAAAAAAAAATATATATATATGGAAATCATCTCAGGCTACTTTACCGCACACCAACTCCAGCCATATATCGCCATATGGCAATTTCCAACCAGTGGAAAGTTTTGTGAGAAATGAAGGTCCCATCCATCGGTGGTCGCCCCAGGCTTGGTTGGTTAAGAACTTGCTTCTAATGTTCTATGCCCAGATTTAAACCCATAAACCTTGATGGTAACCTTCACAGTGGAAGATGAACATCTTACCACTATGCCACTCGGGTGCCACTAGACCCACCAGGCTGGAGACCAGCCCCCTCTAAGGGAAGCCATGATGGCACCTCAATTGCAAAGGGACTTACATGATAAGATCAGGCACAATGATTTATGAAATAAATATGTATATTAAGAGGTAGTGCTTAACCCCTCTTTCATTTTACCCTGGGGCTATGATGCTGTTAAGACGACAGTAGAGTGACACACTTTTTTTTAAAATAAGCATTCAAAAATTTTTGAGTTCCGTGGGAAAAGTGTCATTATCATCAAGTGTTCCATGAGAAATTTACGTTGGAAACACTTGTTTTGAAGATCAAAACCAAGTAGGTTACTGTCATTCTTAGGTATAACCTGTAGATTATACATTAGAAAAGCATCTGAATTTCTCAATGCAGATTGTAGACCACTGCATATAATCTGCAGCTATGTTACTGAAACAGGCTGGAATGAGAAAGAAAAATTTGTAAAATTCATTCTTAAAAAGTAATTTTTTAAAAGAAAAGCAGAAGGATAAGAATTCATTACTGGTATTACAAATAACTACAGTGCCAGAAATTTTCCAGTGCAGGTTGTATGATGGTGTTGCGGATTATAAAAGCAGGGAATTTCGGTAATGAAAATTTTAATCCCCCTTCATGTGGTTTATTTAAAATTTTGTTGACCTGTAATCGATTTATCAATCAAATTTCAACTACAACAGAGAATAATCAAAAAATACGAACCATTGCTGACTGAGAACAGTGGATAAAACACAGTATGAATCAACTCAAGGGTATTCTGTATCACTTCCATCAATTCACATACCTGTACTTTTGCTGAAAAACACATAAATCATTGCATGTGATAATACTTTAAATGTGAATTTTATCATGTAAACATTCCGAGTAAAATAATTGTAGCAACCTTTAAACTTGTAGTAAAAATGATATATTGGATTCTGAGGTCTACAATTAAAATGGCAAAATTTTCAATATAGTTACCTACCAGATTTTTCAGGCTTAAAAACATTCAAAGCTACACTCTGGAAAAGAAAACCAATTTGATCAAAAAAAGGTAGAATGAAACATAAATTAAGAGAGAATGTCTATTAATTTATTAGCAACATAATTTTGTTTTCAAAATGAAAATTTAAACTTTTTATTTCCTTAAGGTTTGTAAACATACTTCTAAAACATAAAAAAAAGAGTTCCTTATAAGCCCCTATAAGAGTCTAAGGCTTATACTTACACGTTTCTTCAATGCCTATGTAAAAAATGTTTCTATTCAATATATAACTTATTTTTTCCTATATAAATTAGTTAATTTCAGTGTTTCTACAATGTAACAATATACCCAAGTAATTTACATTTACTTTGCAAATACAAGTATAGTGCTTCAAAGACAACAAAAGTCTAATATTCCTATGTGTTTTTTATAAACAAGTTTAACTGAATACAGTAGGACCTTTTCCAAATCCAGACGATTCGGCCAAAACTTTTCTTTTTCAGCTGTTGACTTCCCTTTTTTTCTTTATCAAATTCTGTTTTCTAATACATACAAAATCCTTTTTCCCAATACATCTGTCATGTTATTCTTTTTTTTTTTTTTGCACCCCTTATTGCTGGCGTCCACTGCAATTTTCGAGATTCTGGGAAACAATGATGGGCATTGTGAGTCTTAATGTATGTTATTAGTCAGGCAGTCAGTTTGAATCAAAAGAACTTTTCTTTCTTCACTCTTTTTTCCTCTGTGCTGTACAGTTAACCTTAGTGTTTTAGAACTTGTCCAGCATTTAATTTTTAAATGTGATTATCTAAATGAATTTCTGAACATGCCCAAAACATCAAGTGATGTGGCAGGCACAAGTTGCACGTCGCACCCCAAGATGCTTTATGTATACATGAGAATGTTGCACTTTTTAAAAAGGTACAAAACAAAACACCAGTACGAATGTTGCTTGAAGAATATAGAATCGGAAAATCTACTGTTTATGTGATCTTCAGAAACAAATAATTTTCAGTTTTTTTTTCAATCTGAGCAGACTACAAAAAACCTTTAAAGAATAAGGATTTTTTTTATCTGTGATGGACATGGATAACAAGAAATGATAGGATAATTGGAAATAATGGTTTTTTAATTAAATGAAAAGCAGAAATGGTAAATGCAGGAAGTGCCAAATTGTCAATGTTACAGGAGAGCAAAAAACAAGTTTCAGGTACCATAGACCAACATCGTGAGATCTACTAACATGTTTTTCAACTACTTAGAGTGAATTGGACACACATCGTTTTCCAGGTTGGCAACCTTAGTATTTACATTTTGATGAAAATTTATTTTTTTCTTTTTGGTACTGACTGCATTTACCAATTCCGGTCTTCAAATTATCTGTTACTATATGTATATACAGGGTGCATACACAAGGGGTATGACATTTTACTGCAGAACCATTGATCCTAGAGGCATACTTCCAATTAAAAAATTTTCCAAATAACATATAGTACTCAAATATATGATTCATGTTTCGAAGGGCTGTATAGTTATTAAAATAAAAAAAATAACTTTTTATACAATCCCCGTGCCCCCCAAAATCTAATTAGGCAGTAGTTGTCCTGTCTTTCTTGATGCTAACAAAAGAAGCCCATGTTTCTAAGTGCAATATTCACTGAGATATTCAAATTCGAAAACCCAGAGAAAATTTGGGAATAACAGCTCTAAATGCGAAAAAACCATTTTACCCACATTTAATGCTGTTTTTTTCCCAAATTTCCTCCTTTCCTGAATTCAAATATCTGTGAATATTGCACTTAGAAACTTGAAATGTTTCTAGTTGGCATCAACTTTCTAATTAGGTTTTAGGGCACATGGGAACTATATAAAAAATTATTATTTTTATTTTAATAACTATACAACTCTTTGAAACATGAATGACGTATCTGAATACATCATGTTATTTCTTTCAGACCGAGCACAACTCAGGCCTATCAGCATGGGCAATTCACCGCGTAATGAGTTATGCCAGAAGTATAAGTGTGTGTACCTATCAGTCTGAGCAAGTATCTAGTGTGCCTGATTTTTCAGTGCTGCCATCTACACTTCAGAAGTGAGTGAAGTGTAATGATTGAATATTTGTACTGTTTGTTGGCTTGTTGCTGTCTGAGGCGAGACTATTTACAAATACAAATACAACGCCACAAAAGGCAAATTGCCCAACGAGGTGGCTGACTTAAGAACATCATGGATCCCTGAGCCATTTTTTTTTGGAGGCCCTACCTACTACTGCTACACTCCCCCCCCCCGCGGAACCCCCAACAAATCGGTGCATGCGGAAGTGTACGTGTAGTGAAACCTGACGTGAAGTTTTTTTTTGTGTTTCTCTGTAATGCTTGTTATGGGTAGTGCTGCCATCTGCCACCAATTTTTCAAACTATGAATGAAGTGTTATGATTGAACCACAGAAAACCAACTTCAGCCAACACTATACGTTATTTGCGAACTTGTTCTATTAGAACAAGTTTGATTCTAGAGTTATACTTCCAATTAAATTGGAAGTATAACTCTAGGATCAATGGTTCACCAGTAAGATGCTGTACCCCCCATTCGCTATGCACCCTATATATTGTTCTATTAATTTTTCCAAAGAAAAATATGAATTAAAATGCTCAGAGGTACATTACTGCTTTCAATATGAAAACTTGAGAAATAAAGGAAAAAAAAATTTCATCCATAACACGGAAGATTTCCTAATCCAGAATCACCTGGGTCCCGACGATTCCAGATTTGGGAGGTCCTACTGTATAATTAATTCAAATTTGAAAATACAGAACATTCATTTTTGGAATTTTCAAAATGTTTTTGCATTTTTGATACTCAAAAAATACATTAAAAACCTAAATATCAGCAAATCTTTATTTTTTTAAAATTTTCCATTTTTTTTTGCGAAGAAATAATTCACTTTGTTTGAATTTTTTTAGCCAAGATGTGTGTGAAGCAGGGTATATTTATTTTCACATACAAATTTTTTTTAAAGAATTACATAGCTAAATTTTATGTTGAAGCATACTTTTCCTGGAGGCACTTTCTCCTGGAAGAAATCTTAAATCCTTCCCCCCCCCCCCACTACCTTCCTGAAAGTTCAACTTTAAGTGCTGCCCTCTGATGACAGCCCCCTAAAGATCGTATTCACCATATTCGTAGTTCAAAACTTACACAATCTTTGGTGTCAGGACTGAACTGCCCGAGGCCAAAGGAAGGAAAAAATTCTACAGTGAGAAAAAGCAAATCTTCAATCATTACACTTTGTGAATAATTCAAAAAATAGATGGCAGCAAACTACTTCATGTTTAGGTTCACAACATATATACACACATTTCAACATGTACCAATTTGTTAGAAGTTCGACAGAAGAAAAGAGACGAGGTGCATGTGTGGTTTAGAAGTGATAAAAAGCAACCAACACATTTGTGGCACCAAGGTCACATGGCTGATTCATTTTAACACCTTGATAACTCTTTTGGGCAGCAAATTCAGAGTGAAAACTTAACAGCAACAAACCATACTTGCATGGTGACAGTGACGTATATATTTCCATGATGCTGCTATTTTAAATACAAAAAAAAAAAAAAAAAAAAAATTCACTCTTTTGAGTGGCAACACTATAGAAACCTATAAGCATTCCTATAATACATGTCAGCATGATTATGCCATGGTCCAAGGATTCCCTTTGCTGACTGATTGCCATAAAGTGTGAGGAATGGTTCCATTTAGTAAGTAAAAAAAAAAAAAATTAAATTTGGCAAATTTATATGTCACGAATAGCTTACTAATTTTGCTAACCCTTTCCCTCATTTTGCAAACATAAATTTATTTCTTTGGGTCTGACTAGTGATCCAATCGCTACAATATTCAAACGAAGACTACTAACCATGATTAGGTCCCATGATGACTAAAAAGGTTAGCAAATTAATTTTTCAAACATAAAAAAAACATCAAAAGAAATTGTACCTTTCTAGTAGCTAAAACATCTTGGAAAACTTTTTCTAGAGATGCATCAGAAAGGAACAAGATGCAGCACAATGGGCCAATAACATCCTGAAAAATAAAAGTTGTGAATTATAAAATTTATTTTTAAATACATACAAGCATGCTATACAGATTAGAAAAAAAATCAATTAAATTACAAGTTAAAATCTTCAAAGAAGACAAAAATACAGACAAAAAGTGAAACAGGAAACATTTGACATAGAAAAAAAAATCATTCAAACATGCCAATGAATTGACGAATTACTAGAATATTACATAAGCCGTCTTCTTTTACTTTTTTTTTAGCATTTTTCTATAAATAAAATTAAGAGTATAGGTCCTCTCCTCTCAAAAAAATCAGCAATAATGAAAAAAATATATATATTCACACTAAATTTGTTGTTTTTTAATTTTCTTCTATTTTGTCTACACTGTTCAATGGGAGGCAGTAATAACAAGTTTAATGTAAGGTATAAAATATTCAATCAATATTCCTTTGATATAACATACTTCAGCAACTAGTCTTTCGGATCTAAGAGCTTCCTTTGATCTCTGTGAAAAAAAATACATGAAAAAAACCTTTATTCACCAATGAAGTATACTACATATATATTCAATAAAAATTATTATATTATATAGAAAACACAAACCAAGAATAATAAATATTATTTCAAAAGTCAATCACAAATAAAATCAGTCCACGTATTCATTTTAAAACGCATTAAAAGATATGTTGTTATTTTGTGTGGCCACATACCATTAATTTTGTTTGCTCAAAGTTTGATCTTAAGTTCTAAAATGGCTATAACTTTTGAAATTAAAAGAAAAAGACATTGTAAATATCAAGCAAGTAAAAAATCATGACACTGTACATTAGGAGATAGAGATATTATATTGCATATGCAGTAATAGCACCTACTGTTACTGCACATGTAACTGATCCCTGCAGTGCAATGGCCTACCAAAAAAAAAAATCGCACTAATACACAGAGTGTCTACTCTTATTGATTAGCAGATTTCTAAGCCATCAAAAATCTTTTATAGCATACTTTTTTCAGTGTGAACAAGAATCAATGTCCATGGAGTGTTCACTGGTTTACTGTATATTACTTATGAGTAATGATTAGGGCTAGGATTTTTATGACATAAAAATCCAACAGAATATTCTCTATGAAAAAATGTATTTCTACCTTAAAAACCTGAACACGTCTTTATAAATAGGCTGACCATGTTTTTTGAGAAAAATATATGAAATTATGGAAAATCACCAATTACTCGCAAAGATAATGCTAAAAGTATACAAATAAAACTGCAGATTGTTGCTAATATCGCTGAAAAATTGCTTGTAACTATGGGAAATAAACTAGGAAAAAAGGGAGAGCTTATGGAAAAAAATCCCATTCATTGTACTGCTGAAATACCCAAAATAATGTTCTAAAAAATTAAAATATGCCTTAAATT
This sequence comes from Pholcus phalangioides, assembly GCF_987345545.1. NCBI lineage: Eukaryota > Metazoa > Arthropoda > Arachnida > Araneae > Pholcidae > Pholcus > Pholcus phalangioides. The sequence goes on from NW_028301611.1 coordinate 4,493,183, forward strand.
CTGAAAATCCTGAAAAATACCTTAGAATTACTGAAAATCATGAAAAATGCTCTATCACATAAAAATAGCAAAATCATAAAAAAATATGCAAATTTATAGAAATCCTAGCCTTAGCATGCTTCAAGAGTATTATCATTACTATCTTTCTTAAATCTTAATACAGTGGATGCTGCTTATTCACATATCACAAATAATGTTATCATTCAGGTAATGTTATCACTTTTGCAAAGCACAGAACAGAGCCAACATCATAACATTAGAAAAATTCATTTGTAGTTATCAGGATTTAGGTTTATGTTATCAATTTTCTTTTTCCATCAAAAGTTTTTTTTTCTTGCATATTTTGAAAAGTTGACCCATTTTCATATGCCTTTTAGTTGAATGGGACGCATGGTTATGGTTCTCGCTACCATGCTTTTTTAAACCACTTTACAATCAAAGGATGTATATTGGATGTATATGGATATTGCATCCAAATGCCAGTGGAATGAATTCAAATAAATTCACTCTGTTTTCTTTCCTCTCTCTTGGTCATCCTGAAGCTTTGTTGCCACCTCACAATTTTTTTCTTTTGGTTTTTTGTACATCCTAATAGTGATGTTTTTCCTCACATATGACGTATCCTTCTTATAAAAATGAAAGAGAACAGGTAGGAAGAGGATGAAAAGAAATTTAGCTTTGTACCTACATTCTTATCATCTTATCTTTTATACTGTCTTACTCTTTCATTTGTGTTTTTTTTCCCCTTTTTTTAACATGCAGTTAGGTTTGGACAAGGTTACTATATTTCCTGCTGATTTCTCAATTAGGGAGCATCCAAATTTCTTACAAATTCACTTATAAGCACAGGGGTTAATATAGTTATTAATCGGTTAATTGTTACCAGAAAACCAAGAGTCCTAATGTGATCACAATGAGCACCATTCATTGCATTGAGTATATAACAAAAAATTTTGAGATCAAAACAGATTGAAATTGTGGGAAAGATGATGTGTGACAGAAAAAACAAATTATTTGTTATCATAACTTTTAGTGTATAATAGAATCTCACCTGCAACAGCACATGCTGGAAATGGCGGGTAGAGACCCACTGCTTATTTATGATAGGAAAACTGGACAAGATATTTTGTCGAGAATAAACAGGATCCAAAACCAGGAGAGAATGGGTATGTCTGGCCAATAAAAAGAGCTTAAGAGCACTGAGGTAGTCCTTTATTTCAATGCAACTCCAAATCTGAAATATAAAAAAAAAAATATTGATAAAAATGGTTGATTACACTGCAGAAAGCAGTTATTGTGTTTAACAAAAACTACTTTGAAAATATTTGTAATTATTCATAAGAAAACTTTTAAAAAACATTTTCTGCATTTGTCAAAATTATCTGATTTTTAATAATGTTTGTTTTCTTTTCATGTATTGACTGACTCAAGGAAATAGAAATAAAGTTCATATTTGGAACCAAAACATTAAAGCAAGATTTATAGAAAGATTTCAAATGATTTGAGAACAGCTAGGCACGTGAGTAATGATTATATATACCTTTGCTGGACAGTCCATCAAAATCTTTATCATGGCAGCAATTATGAAAAGATTCTCATTTTGCTTCTTCCTGCGAAAGAAATAGATAACAACAATTATTAATTTAAAAAAGAAATCCCATGAAGAGCCATTATTGTAACGGTTTAGCAGATAGAGTAAATAATCAAAATTTTCCTCAGCACTGGCAAAGACATTTGTACTGAAAAACAAAACAAGAAATGTACAATTGCTTCAACTGCTACCTTCTAAAACAACACTGATTGAATTGACATATAAATAGATGTGAAACCACAGTTAAAACCACAGCTTAATGTAAATCATAGCATCCAACCATTACACAGATGCCAAATTTGAATATTTGAATCTAAGATTATCAGAACCAAGCACTAATGGGGGGAGGGGGGATTATAGAAAATTACAAGAGATTATTGCAAAACCACAGATCAACGGCAAATACAACTGCTAATTATTTATAATCTGATTTAGAATGAATAGAGTCTTTACTTCTCTGCCACTTTTGATTTTATGGTTTCCATCATGCTAGACTTTCGACTGGTTTTTTGTAGTTGATCACAATGTTTTCCTACTGCCAAGATATGGAAGGCCACCTGAAAGACATCAGCTTATGAGTCATACCTCTATTTTCTTGACTTTTGAAGAAAGATAAATAAGATAATAATATAAATTTTTTTAAATTCATCATTATTGCTATTATTCCCACTTCTTTTTTTGCTATTGTGAATGAACTCATAATGAATGTACTTATCTATTGGCACAAAACTTAGAAAAAATTTCATATTTGTAAATGTGCTTTGAATTCTTAACATATCAAATAATTTGAAGAGGTCTGAATTTTTCCCCCAAATATGCTTTTTCTAACACTAATTTTCGTAACATAGTGCTAACTTTAGTTGAAATTGAGGATCATGTCACAAAAATTGATCGAAACTCAAACACTTATTCTTTACAAAGTACTAAAAAGCAGAATATGCAAAGATTTGTGACATACATTGCAGAACAATCAATTATAGGAAGGGAGAAGTCCTATCGCTCTCGTTTGGATAAGAGCGTCCTCTGGTAATATGTATGGAGCTATGAGTCATTGGACGGATAAGTGAATGCTCCACTGAAGTAGTAGACGTTGAGGAGAGACCAAATGTGGGAGCCCCCCCCCATGCTGACACTATAGTTGTTCATCTTTTCTTTTATGTAATGTCATAGTTAACCAAGAATTTATAAATGGAATAAACTGTTTGAGTATCCAATTAAATGTGCTTATGTCATAGATGAGTAATCCTTCCCCCCACTATTACGTAAAAGAACACTATCATGGGAAATTTTACTGCACATCATTTCCAGTCAGCAGAGGACTCGTTGCAGAACAATGCAAAACATTCTGCTTTGGGGACAAAGTATATGAAGCAAACAAATAAAATAGGGTCTATGAATAGGTTTTGTTCAAACAAACCCAACAGTACCTCCCCCCCCGCTTCATGTGAATTCTTCGGGTTGGATACTGACATGTGTGTGTGTCACAACTAATTACTTTTGTTAGCCTGAAAGATTGGAGGGCAGAAAGAAAAATCTTAACAAATGCTTAATTCTTACACATATGAAACCGCAAACATTTTTTATAATTTCTGAACATTTGAACAGATCTCGCAAGTTCAAATAACCATCCATACAAAACGAACAATGATACCTTTTCCGATGTAAGCTTCATTTCTGTAATGGTATCAGCTGCTTCCATCAAATCCCGATATCTTTCACTGAAATTAAATAAAATAGCAAATATAAAACTCTTTTTGAAATAAATATTTTTAATATAGCATGAAAGTTCAAAAATAAAATTGGATGATTACATTCTTTAAAACAAAAAATTACTACAGTAGTAAAAGTCTGCTCGCTAACATAACTGCAGTAATTTCAAATACATATGAAGCTAATACATATAATCCCTGACTAGTAATATTTACAGCATCTTTTTCAAAGAGCAGTTGGGATACAACAAGTATTTTAAAAAATGATCTGAACAAAATAATTTTGCCAAAGATAACTGTGGATCACACAGGTGCAAGTTAAAAGAATAAAAAAAAAGTGTCCAAATGTATCTTTCAAATGTCAAAAATATGTCCCATCACTCAAGATTTATTTAGTAATGGTTTGTGGTTTGTAATACAGATTATTATCTAAATGTGAACCTATGCCCCCTCAAAGATTTAAAAATGATCTTGTAGCTCCTTGACATAGGAATCAACAGATCAACACAACGTCAAAGAGAAAAAAACTTTGTCTCCATCTGTGTAATGTCGCAAAAGTAACTTTTTTTTTAAATGATGGCAACAAAAGCTTTATTTGTCACCTGCATGCCTCTGTTGCTTGGAGGAAAACAATACTGAACAATATTCTGTCTGCACTACAACCCACCTATTGCGTCTATACAGTTCAGCCTTTTGCTTCAATTTGATTCTCAGCCTGTGATAGTGTCTTGTCTGTACTTCTGTTATTTCTCTCTTGGGTGTGCAATGGTGTCATTGCAGTCAAAATGAAAGCATAAAATGTTAACTATTATTTTGTTCCCGAAAATGAGATTATTAAAAAGCTAGAGAAAGGTGGAAAGTTGGTTGACCTTGTCAGAGAGTATGCTCCCCCCTCCTGTGCGACATCAGTTTTTTTACTCCAATAGAATAATATAGTTACAATATAAATAATCACACAATTCTTTTGTAACAAAAAAGAAATGTAGGCATACAGATTCATAATGCGAACTCATTTTAGTAAAAATGAATAAAATAAAAAATATTCTAAATTTCCATATATAAAGGTCCATTCATTTCTGGCTTTGTATGGTGTTTTGTTAACAAAAATATGGTGTACAGTGGTTTAAATAATTTGAATGAATTTTTTTGAAGACTTTAAGTAATCCAGTGTTTTTGGCAATCCTGCATATCCCTGGTCTGATATGAACCAGATTGCAGAGAGTTCTACTGTAGAATGCAAATCTAAATGAGGAATTGCTGTTATCATGTCCCTTCAGATAATTCATTTGAATTTGGAAAAATTACCGGAAACTATAAGCTGAAAAAAATTAGCTAACTGCAGCATTATAAGCAGATTTTACTCACATATAAATACAATGAGATTTCGATACGACGATACTCTGTGAACCAAGAAAAAATATTGTTGAAGAGGCGGTTATCATTGAGAAGTAGAATTTTATCACTTGGTGGCATAAAATTTATGTTGTTGTTGACATCTATTCTGAATTAGCATTGTTAGTACTATGATGAAAAGCATTTATAAGAAAATATATTCATTTGCAGCAGAAAATTCCGACTGATAAGTTGATGAATAAAATCAAGTTGGTTGTGTAACCCTGTAAAGTAATTTTTTGCACATTACTTTTGTGTACTACACAAGAAGTAGCTTCACATCTGCATTAACCCATATTTTACCATCATCCTATATATAGGACAACAGCTTTAAATGGTCACAGCGCAACTACAAACACTTATTTTTCTTATTTCAATATTTAAAAATTAATATTAATGATAAACTAATGTATGAACATCACTTGAAGTAATTTAAATAAGAAATAATTTTTTTATACACGTTTCATTTCGAAATTTTCTACTTTTTAAAATAAATTAACTCAATATGCTATACCTGAAACATTTTGCTGGAACAAAAGAAAATTGCATGCGTTTCTGTTACTGATATTTGCTGTATTTGATGAAATAAAAAACATCCGTGAAAATTTACTTAGACGGTGTATTGTAACCATTTTTGTCACTGCCCAATACATAGGACAATGGTAAGTTGTAAGGCCACAACTAGGGTGGAGCAGGCAGGTCTGGTGCTCCAGGCGCTGAACCAGAAGGGGGCGCCAAATTCCCCCTTCAACTGCTTCTTCTACATTACAAAGGGCGCCAAAATGCCAGTTTGCCCGAATGACAAAGTATCTAGCTGCAGCCCTGGTAAGTTGAACTGCTATCTGTTAGCCATCAGCAGTGGAATATAATGCTATATATTTCTTGTCTTCTATCATATTCAGAAAGTTTTTGCCCCCAGAGGATTATTCTTATCATCAGCAAAAGCGGGTGGAGAATTATATTCCAGTTTTCTATGAATATATATCAAGTAGTGTCTAGGTGAGAAAGCTATTAAATAGAACAGTTATTTTTCATGGAGAAAGATAACTGCTTTTGCATCAGATACATGATTTGTGTGAAAAAGAACCACCAAGATTATCTGTTTTTTGAGTGGTACTATTTAAAAAATCCAAACATGTCTCGGAAATTTTTTACAGCAGAAATTAAGGGGTTTTAAATTATTTCATGTGTTCAGACTATGACAATTCAAAGCTAGAAATGGTAATTTTGTCTCCAAATCCATTGCTGCAAATCCAGATGTGGTTAGTGATAAATTAGACATTGATGATTCAGTTACATGAAACAGCAAATAGATGGTATTTGATGATTTACTATATGAAAAAATCACAGGAACAACTGAAATCTTGAATGAAAATGAAGAAGAAACAGATGAGAAAAATGCAAACAGAAATTCAAATCTACACAGAAGTCTATGTGTTGTGAAACAATCCATGAGCATAAATTGAATAATGAATCCTAGTTCACCACAAAATTTGAAGCTGCAATTCAGCCTCTGCTGTGAGTTTTATAATTTAATTTAAATAAGGCAATAATATCTCCAGAAATGTTCAACCAGTAAAAATCTCATATTTAGTTAAATAGCAGGTTAGTAATACAGAAGTCTTTGATTCTAAAAACTGTGCACCCATAACAGGGAAAATAAAATTAATACAAAATATTATACACCATTCGAACATGATATAAATCATTATATATGTTATTTACTATACATAAATTTAGGTCAGAATTTGAATAAAAAAAGGCAGTACATATAAAAATATACTCACCCTACCATCTGCCTCAGCTCTTCTTTTTTATGTTCAATATCATTTCTGAAATTAAAGCAATTAATAGAATTCCCATAGAGTATATATACATGCTACTATATCTACACTAAGAAAGAAAAGTATTTGAATTCGAGAATATTTAAACAGTAGCTAACATATAGATGTAAATTGGGTTTAATATCTGAGAAAAGATGTAAAGCTAAGTGAGAGTGCTATAAAAAGGAAGTAATTGATAGAAGGCTAAAATGAACTACTTCAAAATTGGATAAATGGGAATTTACAGGAAGATGAGATACTAAAGATTCTTTTTTATTTTATGCTACATACAAAACCAATAACAGCTTTAGTCTATTAAAGCTGGCGTTGACACACTGCAGTTGAGTTTGTAGATGTCCTCAGTGCCATTTGTGTCTTGGTCAGCTTATTTTTGTGTCTCACACATGCAGATTAAAAATATATGATTCTGAAATGTCCAGACTGTTTACCCCCCCCCCCCTTCTTCAGAAAAATTTTCCCCCATTGCCCCCCACCCCAAACAAAAGCTAACCCATAGTAGGATCCTATGTTATACTTGTAGCTTCTACCGCCCCATTGGACCATTCCATCACCCCCCCAGGGAAGTTGACACCCATGTTGGGAAACACTGGTTTAGATTGATGCAAAGAGTTGCACTGAAATAATGCTGTACTCCAAAAACACAGGCTTCTTTTTTTTCCCTCACTGCATTTCGTATTAGTTGAATCTTTCACTTTACGTGAAATGGTTTGAAAAATTTCAGAAAGAGAAGTGGAGGTACATGTGGAAAAATATTTCATGGTGGACATGAAATAATTGGGCTAGAGTCACGGTAATTTGCATGATTGGCAATGAAATTCTGCTCACAAAGTGGATGTTTTATGTGAGTGCATTTAGCCATGTCAATAGAAATGTTTGTTAGCCAAGGCGGAAAAATCATGAAAAAATTTTTATTAGCCAAAAAATTCATAAGCTGGTGTTCGTAGGCCAGGGTATCACAATATACAGACAGACCTGACCACTGACTGCCCAGAGAGAGAGATGGGATGGTTTACGCTCTTTCCCAAAGGGATGGACAGTCTCGGAGAGCTCACAATATACAAGATGGCTAACAATCCTAGGCTCTTCCCATGTTTTGTTTGAGTAACTGTCTCTGATTGCCTGAGGTGCTTATAGGAATTTTTTTTTTTTTTTTGATGATCTGTGTATTATTTCCCCTATTTCTGCCATTCTGTGTGGAAGTGTTTTATCTATTTTTACTGTTCTGAAGGTAAAAGACTTTACTACTTCACCAAACACCACCTCTGGCCATATTGCTGTATTACAATTTAATGCCAGTTGGGTTAGAAATGAAGGTGCCATCTATCGGTGGTTGCTACAAGCTCATTAGAGAAAATATCTTATCTGTATTCTCCCTTGTGTTTGAACCTGGGCAATGACAGAAACCTTCACGGTGGTAGACAAGCATCTTGCCACCACCCTACTCGGGTGTGACGTATAACACTGGTCCACAGTTCCTTGCAATATATTTTATGCAATACATTTTAATTTTGTATTGATTAATTTATTGTTTGCTTAGGCATTGATCCAGAGCATTGTCGGGAGAGGAAACTAATTGTGCAGGTTTGTCTAAGCTCTCATTTGCTTCAAAAAAAAAAATTAATTAGCTGAATTGATGCATAATAAAATAAAATATTACCTGAGTTTTCTTTCAGTTTCTTGTATTTCTTTGATGGTATGTTGCTCGAAGAGGGTGTCAGTAGACATCTTCAAAAATTATCTGTAATAAATATGTGCTGTTTTATGGCATTTACAATCAATATAAGAAAAGAATAGCAATGAAATTAAATAAAATATATCATAGGCTATCTAGATATCATGTGAGATTCAGTCATGAGGAAAATTGTGATTTAATATTAGCTTATAGCTGGGCTGAACAAATCCCAGGTGCCCCCAAAGCAGAATATGCTGGAATTTGTGATGTGCTACGCAGAACAATCTGCAAGAATTTTAAGAAAAGTGTAGAAAACACTATTATGGTGATTTTTACTGCATGACATTTCCATTCAGCTGAATGCTCATTGTAGAACAATCCAAAACATTCTTCTTTGGGGCCCAGGTGTCAGGTCGCCATGGTGACTAAAATTTTTAGAGGTTGTTGCCAGGGCCGTCATTTCAACTTTTTCCAGGGGGGGGGCGGCAAAGCACATGTACTCAATGTATGTATATACATATTTGTATATAAATATACCATTTTTGGTGCATTTTCAAAAGCCGGGGGGGGGGACGCAATAGCCTCCATGCCCCCCCCTAAATGATGGGCCTGGTTGTTGCTAAAACGGAGTAAATGTCTAAACTGGTGTCTATGGGTGACACAAAATTTTCTGATTTCATTAGGCTAAATTTTTTTAACATGGGAAAAGTTGAAGAAAACTATTTAGTATCGTTTTTTTTTTTAGAAAAATACTGTGTTTGGTTCTTAAGAAATTGAACTGGTGTCTAAATATTTTTTTGATTTGTCAAGTCTTGGCTTATATAAAATAATAAATACTGGGGAATTGAAAAAATCCATTTGTTTAGCAATAATGAAACTGAAAATAATTGTGGAATCTGAGGTTGAAAAAGCTAGGCCCCAAACAAGTATAATTATATATGACAACATCCAGTCTTCCGTATATCTTGTATAATTATATAGCAGTATTAATGAATTAAAAATTTGCCATCATTTACTGAAATTTCACATCTGCTAATTTGACGGGCTATAGAGCTGTGGGCTCCACAATACTAATGCCGGGCTGGACAAATAACAAAAAAAATCTCAGCGCCAGAACAATTTTTTAGGTGCCAAACTTTTTTTATTTGAAGAGAAAGGTCAGAAACAATGGTTTTTTTTTACTTTTTTCAGGGCAGAGTGGGTCCATTTTCCATGTCGGTAGATATATAGGCCTACTGCTATAAATTCCAAATATTTTGTGCTACTCTCAGCTTGCAATTCAGTAACTACACAAAGTAAATTTTATACTAATTCCAATTTTGTAATCGCCATGGTAACCTAGGATTTGTCCAGTCTTGTCCTCATGCAAGATGAAGCAATAGGCCTAGCTCATATACTCGTAAGAAACTGCATGCTCAGAGACTTATTGGCACAAACTTCACAGATGGCAAATGCTGAAAATTTTTCAGAACTCAACCCCAGTGACTACTGACTCTGTAGTTTAAATGATGTGAAGCCTATTCATGCTCCCCTCAACAGTTTCATATGCCCCCCCCCCCGCAATGAGATGCTCTCAGAGCCCCTTACAGCCCTGAAGTAGTACATAATTCAAATGCACAATCTTGTCTTTATTGTGTATGTGACCAGGTAGGCTCATGCATCAAGATGGCCCAAGTGGGTATTTGTATCACATTCAATCTAAGTTGAAGCTGAAAAAACAAGCATAGTACTAAATGTTTCGCTCATTGCACCTGAAATTCTAGGTGTGACAGTTGAAAACACAATCTTAAGACAAGCATGTGGTCTACAGCGAAGAATAGGATAGGGTTCAATGTTTTTATTTGGTGGATAGAAGAGGAAAACGAGCAAATAACTTTGTAAAAGGCGATTTTACTATTTTAATAATGTTTTGTGACGTCACAGGAGGAGTGTCTAAATACCACCAGTTTGAATAAAACTACCTTTTTTAGATAAAAAATTATACAGGCAGGGAAGCCTTAGCAAATGGGCCAACCCCAGAGCCCTCAGGTGCGTAGGATGGGGACCAAGTGATGAGATTTCATACTATATTTTTGGAGAGTAAGTACATAATTGTTAAGCTTGTATTTTCCGGCAGGGGCCCCAGAACATTTCATCTGGAGTTCCATAATGCTGTCGTTGTTGGACAGAGGTTACATGGCTCTAAAACCCAAGCTCCCTCCAAATCAGGCTCTTTCATAGACCCCAAGGCAGAATGTTTCACGGGCCGTCGCAAAAAAAAAAAAAAATTAGCAACAACAACAACAAAGCTTATTAATTCATAGTTTAAAAAAACACACAAAAACAAGATCATCCCAGGCTGGAGCCCTGTGCACCACCCACCTGGGGCCCGTGGGGGTCGAGTCCCCCTAAAAACCAAGAAAAATGTACAGATATAATAAAGAGAGGGAAAAGTTTTGGTGAAATTGCTCACTTCCACTCAAATTAAAGCACATTCATCACCATCCACACAAACAAAACAAAACATACAAATCACTCCACAATACGGACGACTTGGACCACGAGATGTTTTAATCTAATCCATTTATTTTTTTTATTTGATTTTAATTTCGATAAAAAAAACTAATTTTTTCTCTCTTTTGAAATGCAGATAGCCATAATTACCATAATTTAAAATATATATTAAAATTTAAACAACAATTTTTTTTTTTTCGGATACGATGAATGATGCTATGTGATTGGCCAAAAGATACTTTTTTCGTGAAATGTTCTCTCATTGGTTGAGACTTTTTCCCCTCCTCTTCTATGGACTTGGACATTGTTTACCAAATAAATGTCCTTTTGTGAATGTGTGTTGAAGTTGAAATATTTCGAATTTTTTTAAACTCGTGGTATTTAATGAAGCAATTGTTTATAGTTGCTGGAAGCTTTAAAAGCCCCTCTTTTACAAATTATTTAAATACTTAAAAAAAAAAAATTCATATTTATCCTTTTAATTTATCTCAATCCAAAGAGGTAGACATGACTGAGAAGTGGAAAGGTAGCCTTGTTTATATTGACTGTGGGGAAGTTCTAGGAGCCTACGAGGGTGAAGTTTCGAATGTCGATTCAGTAAATCAACTGATTTCACTGAGGAATGTCCGACGGAATTCAGTGGCTTGCCAGCTTCCGGAGATAACGCTGAGGTGAAGATCTATTCCCCACCAAAAATGCTATTTCTAACATTGTTGAAAGAAACCGTTGTTTATAATATCGCAAAACACATTATCCATGTTGTTACATGAGATGCATCCATGTAAACATGGTGCCAAGTAGTAGTAATGAAATGTGTAAGAGTTGATGATGTGGTTGATTTGCGAGAGACTACTACTAAACTAATTATCGGTGTTGAATGTATAGGTTACCAGTAATGTGGGAAGTGTGTCCACGTTCTTTGCAAAGCTGCCAGCAACTAGTGGCATAATTACAGGGAGGGGGGGGGGTATATTGCTAGGCTTGGATCCAAGATGTGGTTGAAGGTGGAGAATTGAGAAAATTCTTTGAATCCATATTTTACAGGACAAATTTTTCCATGTTTTCTAGATCCTATGAGGGGTGATCGTTCCTATCTCCCCCCCCCCCACATGGATTTGCTCCTTAGCAATGACAGTCATCTTCAGCTGCAAATGGAGCCAGGGCAGACACCTTCAGCTTCAAATAAAGTGGAGACATTTTCAGCTTCAAATGAAATGGTGACATCTTCAGTTGTGGATGGAGTGAAGACAGCTTCAGCTGCGAATGAAGTAGAGGCAGACATCTTCAGCTGCGAATGGAGTGTCGACAGACATCATCAGGTGCGAATGGAGCAGAGGAAAGCTGATCCAGAGCGATGTGTTGGAGGAGCGATTTATTGTATACATGCATTGTATCATCCCGTATTTTAAGAGGCACAACTTTACTACATATTATTTGACTCGTGGGAGGGGTGATCATCTGTCCATGAATCCACACGTGATTGTAGCAGAGTGTGGTAAGTTTAGAGAGGTGGGCTAATTTGAGAGAAATAAATGGCAAAAAAAAGTTTGATAGGGTAGGAGCAGAAAAATTACCATAGTCCGCCATAAATCCGCCTCTGCCCCCCACCCCAAATAGAAAGGAAGGGACTAGGTCAACCAGTGACAGAAAAGTGACCTAAAGAGTTTGCAAGCTTGCAAATGACAAAAAAAGGGACATAAAGAGAGTCTTCTGAACCACAAATGCATCTTGTAAGCATTTCTCTTGGTAGCCAGTGACTGGTCAGTCATTTCTCAATGTGACTAATGTGCCGAGTGGCCAGACTGCCTGATTTATCACACATTCACAGAGGCAACAACACAAAGAAAACATTGTTTGTAAGGGCTATAGTGTGTCTTCTTGGAGGGTTCTTTGAAAGAAAAAAAATTATGCAAAAAAAAAATAATTACATTATTTGTAGGGCACCGGTATAGTTAGGGAACTAGGTGGAAGACTAAGCAACAGGGTTTAAACTACGGTCGCATTTTTCGCAAAATTCGAAAGAAAATCGTAGAATGCGAAAAAAGTAGTAGCCACTTTCGCAAAAATGCTTACAGGAGGTAGGCAACGTGTAGACATCCAACCATCAATCATTACATTAGGGGTCATTCAAGTATTACGTCAGCATTGGGGGGGGAGAGGGGATTTCGGATTTGCTGACTTTTGATGACAGGGGGGGGGGAGGTTTGAAGGTTTCTTACGTCATCAACCACCCTTTTTGAAGATATGAAATATTCTAAGCTGCTAACTAAATTTTGCTGACAAGGGGTGGAGGGAGCCAGTGTTTTGCTGACAAGGGGGGGAGGGTGTCAAAAATGGCTAAAAATCTGCTGACGTAATACTTGAATGGCCCCTTAGCATCATACCATTTTGCTAAAGCTTTTCCTCCCATTTTCACTTTTTTGTGAAAGGAATTTTTTATCCAGCTTAAACCCTGCTAAGCAACCTTATATATATATAAAGCTTTAGTCTTCCCCCCAATGTTCCATTGAATCCTATATATACACAAGATTCAGTGGTATATGCAGACCTAGTATGCACCTAGTGTACGGTAGCCAATAAACGAGCAATTGTTAAAAAAAAAATAAGTATGATAAAATATAATATGCTGCTCATAAAAAAATAATGGGTGTCTTATTTAAGTACGTATAGCTTCTCAATTTATCCTCAGTGTATCTATCGTAGAGATGCAAACTCATATGACTGAAAAGCGGTTGCTGGTGGAAACACTGCTGTTAATGGACAATGCCGTGACGCAACTCTCTTTTGAACTCAAAAGTGATGATGGCAAAATAACATGCCTTTTTCTCCCAGCAAATACATCCAGCCTATGCACCAGGACATAATGGAAAATATGAAGCAACGTTACAGAAACACTTTTATCGAAGGCTTGCTTTCATCTGATGATGCCATGGCTGTCAAAAAATTTTGGAAAAGATACAACATAAAGGCCGCTATTTTAAATGTCACCACTGCCTGGGCTGACCTTATATTGAAATTTATATATATAATTTTGTAAAATTATATACAATATGTGTGCATTATTCACTTTTAAAGGATTTTATTTTCATTTTTGTCTCAAGCCCGCAGTGAAATCACTTTATTGTACATATGTATTATTATGTATTATGAGATTTCTGTTATCCACATCACAGTCCTGGACGGTGATAGTTAATCTAAATTTCACTGTATTATAAATAACTTTAGAATAATTCTTATTATTTTCGATAAGAATATTCCCCAGCAATTTATAAAAGTATTCCTCCCAGAGAATATTATCAAGAATATCGTATACATAACTATATTATAGATAACAGAAGCATAGGAGAATATTTTCATCAAGAATAATAAGAATATTCTGAAGTTATTTAGAATAGCAGTAGTCTTTCCAGAGAATATTCTCCCGAAGATTATTCTCGAGAATTTTGCATCTCTAGTCTATCATAATTTTTTTGAACGCACCCATTGTGTTAAAATTCACGACCCAGAAAGTAAGTTATTCCATTTATTTGCAATGTTATTTAAAAAACTGATTCCCTGTGTGTGCAACACCACAACCTGGAATTATTCCTTACCAATCGATTCTGGTGTCCCCTTTTCGAAGCAGTTGATTTACGGTGTAGAAATAAATCATGGTCTATCCCAGGGGGGCAACAGCTGGCCCCATGAGGTGATCCCTTAACTGGCATTGTGGTGTCATTTTGACCCCAGCCTGTACTAATGCATTTTGAAAATCGACAAAAAAGAGATTTTCATTTATTTAAATATTACTTAATGTGTAAATAATGAAAATATGAACCTTACTACCTCTTATTTAGTTATATAGCCTACGTCATACAAGCAGGAAAAAACCATATTCAAAATTGTTTGAAATATCAAAATTGTTCATTTAAATCAGCGATTAAAAAAAAAATCATATGATTTAAATCAAGCTACCCTGATGGTGAGCCTGCCTTAATGCATGGTCTCAACCTGGAAAAGGTTTTGTCCTCTGGTCGAATGAATGCAGTACAAAAACACCCCCTTCCCCGATGTTTGCTCTGATATATTTTACCACATTAAAAATTAACTTTTGTTTTCGTTGATGCAAAAAAGAAGATATCTCCCAGCTGTTACCTAGTATAAATGCAGGGTTTCAAAAAGAATCACCCGATTCGAAATGCGTATATTATATAAGATATTGAACATAGACACTTAAGATTAATTTTATATTACCTAATCAAAGTTTTTTTTACAAACAAAATTAAAGGTGCTCAATATGTTCACCTTGGGATGCATGTCATATGTCTATACAGTAGTCAGATTCATCCCAAACTTTTGCGAGCATGTTTGCATTCACTGTGAGTGGATTTCTGTGTCCTACGTGCGAAACTCTGTTGGATGCGCTCCACATTTTCGTCCGACATGTAGGGATGGCCAGGGGATTTCCCTTTACACAGACAACCTGTGTCTCAGAGAGTTATGTATACCATTGCCTAATGTTCTGAGCAGTAGGAAGTTCATCACCAGAGTATTGTAGGCGAAAGCAGGATGAACAGTTGTTACAGACTCACTTCGCGAAGCTTAGAACACAAAACAATTTCTGTTGTGTAGTTGCCATCTTGACACACTGAAGTGGTGGCCGAAGGAAGAGCATTAGCGCTACCTGTTGGCAACTGTGTGAAACTCAAGATTTTTCTCTCTTTTTACCTATATATTATTCAATCAAAATGGATTAAAAGCTGAATAGTTATGATTTTTTTTTAAATCGGATGATTCTTTTTGAAACACCCTGCACTTTAGAAAATTATTTATTTTCAAATCTCTTCACGGAGCACCAAGAGAATCTCTGGCGGAGCACACTTTAGGAACCCTGGCGCTAAGATATGTTCCAACTTTTTTTTTTATAGGTCACGAGATATTAAAAATCTCCAGATAGTGAAATCTGCAGCCAAAAATATGCCAAGGAATAATCACGTGATAAGCCAGACACCAGATTCTGCGTTTTCTCAGCCTACCAATGCCCAGAGGGTCAATAATTTCTCTCATGTGTCTGAAGAGAATGTTAAGAGGAGGAATGAATCGTCTGTTGCTAAAATAAATGGTATGCGATCCTGTTTTTTTCTTTTCCCTTTTAAATTTAGCTTGGAAAAAAATTCTAATATTATATCAGGGCTTGACAAATCCCAGGCACCAGTTGCCATGGCGACTAAAAAATTGGGATTGGCACCTAAATCTTCTATGTGTAGTTATTGAATACCTAGATGTCTGAGGACAGCACAAGATTTTTGAAATTTATATCAGTACGTCTCTTGACTTGGGTGTAGGGGGGAGGTCACCAAGTCGCAGAAAAGCTGGGAAATATTATTTTGAGCATTTTTTCAGGAAAAAAATAATTCTTGGCTCCTAAGAAATTGGACTGGTGCAAATTTTTTTTTTTTTACGATTTGTCAAGCCCCGTGTTATATGTTTTATATTATTTATTTCTTTCCCCATACATAACTTTCTATTGAGTTCCGTCAGTTGAGAAAATCATTTCTATTAATTTCAATAGTATTATATAGGTGGGGTTCTCACAAAATTGTGAAGTTTACTTTAAATATATTTCACACAGAACTTTTTTTTGGTCACATTCTATTTATGTTCATTTCTGAAAAGTGTTGCTGCTCTGTTTTTAATCGTTTCATCAATAAATTTTTAAAATTTGCTCAAACAAATTGTCATTTGAAGGTTTTTAACAGCTGACTGATGCAAAGATATATTTAGGAAAGAGAGAAAATTCTACTGCCCTTTCGGGGAATCGAACCCATCTCCTCTCTCTTTCCGGGAGAGCACCCTAGATCATATACAGGCCTACCTAAATATATCAGTGCACATAAGCTCGAAGGAAAGATTGAAATGTTCATTGCCTTTGTAGCAGGGTTGTTTGGTTTAAACCACGTTGGTTTAAACCATGGTTTAAACCTTGATTTTAACCAAGTGGTTTTTTTAAAAAAACCACTTCGGTTTTTTTCAAAAAATCAAATAAAAGTTGCCTAAATATCATTTTTTTCCCTTGAAAAATATCATATTGGTTCATTATTAGCCAAAATGTTTCATTTTTACCATATTTTATATCCTTGGGGTACATTCTGATGGTATATCTTTAAATGACATAAGATTTTATAAGTGGTTTTTTTCAAAAAGTCTCATAAAAGTGGCCATAATATATATATTTTTCATATGAAGTATCTTAGTTACACTGCTGGCCACCATAAATGCAACACCCTGAAGGAAGCATGCAAATAATATGAAATTTACAACATGCATTAGCGGAGGTGAGACATGCAAATGATTAGAATTTCAGCGCAGACGCACATCACGCGCGCCTGTGGCGCCACTTCAAAGCGCTATTGAAGGCTTGGAGATTTCGACGATTTGAAGTACGGCGGTGTTTTTCTTGTGGTTTTTTAAAAAAAACGATCAATTATGCCTCGTAGAAAACAACGATCATCTTTTGATCAAGTATCCGAGTTCGACAGAGGAAGGATAGTGGCCTACCGAGATTGTGGATTATCTTTCAGGGAAATCGATAGTCGTGTTGGACGAAACCAAACAAATGTAATGCGAATATGTGATTGTTGGATGCAGGAGGGTACGACGGACCGACGTGTTTGATCGCATCCACCTCAGTGCACAACTTCACGTGATGACAGGCGTATTGTGCGTATGGCAGTGACGGATCGCTCAGCCACATCACGAACCATAGCACAGCACATTCAGTCTGTACCGCATCATCCAGTGTCTGCGCGTACCATTCGACACCGTTTACAGCAGAGTGGTCTGTCCGTAAGACGTCCATTGCTTCGTCTACCCTTGACGCAGAACCAAAGACGTCTCCGCCGCCAATGGTGCGATGAAAGAAGGATGTGGACGACACAATGGAATGAAATTGTCTTTACTGACGAGTCACGCTTCTGTCTGCAACACCACGATGGTCGGATTCGAGTCTGGAGACACCGTGGAGAGAGGATGCTGAACAGCTGCGTTATGCACCGCCACACTGGTCCTGCACCGGGTATTATGGTATGGGGTGGTATTGGATATCACTCTCGCACTCCTCTAGTACGCATTGCCGGTACTTTAAAAAGCCAGCGCTACATCTCCGAGGTGTTGGAGCCAGTTGTCCTTCCTTACCTTCAGGGCTTGCCCACAGCCATATTTCAACAGGATAATGCGCTACCACACGTGGCACGCATTGTCCAAAGGTTCTTCGTCAATCGCCAGATTGAATTGCTTCCCTGGCCAGCTCGCTCTCCGGATCTTTTGCCGATAGAAAACATGTAGTCCATGGTTGCTCAACAATTGACCCAGATTACATCCCCAGCTGCCACAACAGATCAACTTTGGCAACACGTGGAAGCTGCTTGGTCTGCTGTACCCCAAGAACACATCCAAAGTCTCTTTGAATCAATGCCGAGGCGTGTGGCAGCGGTGATCTCCAACAATGGCAGCTACTCTGGCTACTGATTTTGGCAGGAACCACACTTCACAGAGGTCTATAAATTTAATCATTTGATGCTTGGTCAACATGTTATCTACAAAATAAATATTGTTGCGATATCTCGTCTTTCTTGGTGTTGCAATTTGGGTGGCCAGCAGTGTATATACAAAAGCCAAAATTCCTCATTCTTACATTTTCTAACCTTTGGCTACATTCCGATGCTCTATCTTTAGCAAATTCATGAATAAGGATTGCATCACACATCTAAATGTAGTGGTGTATTATCTCACAGGGTTCCTTTTTCCCTTCACAAAGAAGCAGCTACAGTATTGACACCATCATGCTAGGGGCAGGTGGTCCTATAATCCAATAAAGGCCAGCTGTCCTTAAAGGACAAAGACTAGTGTACTAGTAGTTATACTACCTCACATACATTTTCATTTTCTTTCCCATAAGAAGTAGCACATCTCCTACTGTATATCTCCCAGTCTTAATATTCAATAGTTGTTTTTTTTTTTATACTTTCACACACACACTGTTAAGCCCAGTTAATCAAGGTTCTACTGTATAGTAGTAACAGATTTATGAAAAATAATCAGCTATGTACAGGGTGATTATAATTTAAGTTTTGATTCCAAAACTATACAATACGTACTGATCAGAATAACTTGAAAATTTGCATGGATACTCCTGAAGCAATGGAAGTTTCTTTTGCAAAAGAAAAAAGTGCAAAATGTGCAAGTAGATGATGCTGTACTTGGCCAGCAATATAATCTATTTTGTGCAACCACATCATTTCGGCACTTCCACAGCATCAGTGTGTGGATAGAACTTCTATCAAGATGCACATTGCAATACCAGCAAAGCAGCTGCTGAAGACCCATTTTGACAGGATGCACCTTAACCCTTGCAACTTCTGGCTGTGGGGGCACCTCAAAATGTTATGAACAGTGGTCAGATTGCGAACTTTGGTGAATTGCAATCTCCAGCACATTCCCTATATGTTAGAAGTTCCCCAGGAATATTAACGGGGTGGGGGGGGGGGGCACGTTCGGTTTAATAAAGCTGAATTGCAAGCACATCCACATTATGACCGTGGCATACTCCGATTCTGTTGTTGAACAAGAATTTTTGTGCTTTCAACTTCTCATAGCCAGAACACGCAGTGGACAACATATTTTACATTTCTTAAGTAAGTTGTAGTTATTTGTTCAATTACTTCGTTTTTTGTGATGTTGCCATGAATTATGAGCTCGTGAAATGCTATAATTAAGGTATCATTCTGCCATGACTGGCTATCGTTTCCATTCTGCGAGCGAATTTCCCACATGTTGGATGATGTCATTAATTTTACATTTTTAAGTATTTTTTCCCCTTTATCAAATAAAATTGAATTTTTTCAGGAATATTCATGTAAATTTTTAAGTCATTCTGACAATCGTTCTTTTTTTAGTGTTTTGAAATCAGAACCTTAGTTATAATCACCCAGTATATCGTAAATCATTGCTAATTAATCTGCATTATTTATGCTTCATTAAATGCATTATATTCACCTAATTTTTATTACTTTTTGCAAAATAGCTTCCTAATTAAGTATACTGAAAGTAACTGGAGAAAAACCTTTATATATTATATGATTAATAATAACATTAAAATAATTTTCAAACACACAGTAATCCATTGAGTTAAGCAAAAAATAATTAAATTGCAAAAGTTGGTTTTTGTTCAAATGTATTTATTGATTAATTAGCATGGGAATAGTGTTAATTACATTAATAAACATTTTATTTTAGTTAATTATCAGAAGTTTGAATGATTTTTCAGAAATTTCATTGTTTTTAATGTTAATACTATTTAAAACAAAAAAACCGGTTTAAACCAAAAAAACCTGGTTTAAACCAAAAAAACCCGGTTTTTTGGTTTTTTTCAAAAAAACCGGTTTTTTTACCAACCCTGCTTTGTAGTCTAGTGGTCTAGTGCACTCTCCCGGCAAGAGAGAGGATGTGGGCTCAGTTCCCCACAAAGACAGTAGAATTTTCTCTCTTTCCTAAATATATCTTCGCATCAGCCAGCTGTTAAAAACCTTTGTAAGGATAGCAGAGAGTGACATCATCCTTGGAAATTTTCATTTGTTAAGGAAATGTCATTTTCTTGGCTGTCTGTCCACATTTTTGGAATTTTAAAATGATAACTTTCTTACGTTAAAACAAAAATATATTCCTTTTTTTTAATAATATATATTTTTAGGACCAGTATATTTTAATGTTTAATTTTTTTCACTATTTTAAATATTTTTTATCAATAATTTATAGTCAAATAAAAAATTTTCTCAGTTATTTTTTTTTTCATTCATGACATTTGGAAATCATTTGTTCAAATCCTACAACACTAGTTGTCACCTATCAAATTTTGTGTTGAAAAGGTTAAGAGAAGAATGTAGCCATCACTTCATCACTTAAATATCAATTAGAATTGTAAAATACGTCACAAATTGGGTTTATTCAGGAAAAAAAGAGATGAGCATCTTTATTAAATATCCTTCTCCTGGCTTTTTTTTTTGTGAGAAATAAATAATTGAAAAACTGTTTTCACTTTACCATTTGATCATTTTTGTCTCACCATGGTCATTTTCTGCATACGAGGGCTAATTAGACCGGACCTACAATTTATTGCCGATTCTGAATGGCAGGCTTGTTTTTTATACTTGAGGGGTTATCGCACCAACCCCTCGATGGGGGACTCCTTGCGGTCTTGTCGCTGTTTTTGTTGTACCCCTGTGTCAGGAAATTTTTCTGACAAGGACGAACCGGGACAATTCATGACACCTCTACACATCCTTTGGTACTTTAGGCGAGTATCTTATCGACCTGGGCTACCGTGCCCACCATGTGTTTCAATTCATAGACATCTGTTATTTCTGAAAAGTGTTTTCAACACGCTTAGTTTCTGATCAGTGTTGCAAAACATGTAAAAATGCCTTTCTCCTGCCATTGAGTAACCAGAAAGAAGGTTCGATAAAAAGTTAAGGAGGGGAAGGGGCGCAGTAGACCAGGTTGATAAGATATTTGCCTGCGAGTTCAATACCCAGTTCGTGCATGTCAGAAAACTTTCCTGATACAGGGGTACAACAGAAACGGCGATGTGACTGCAGAAAAAATTGCTACCACAAGGAGTCCCCCATCGAGGGGTTAGCGCACCAATACCTCGACGAGTAATAAAAACAAGCCTGCCATTCAGAATCGGCAATAAATTGTAGGTCCTGGTCTAATTAGACCTCGCGTGCAGAAAATGACCATGGCGAGACAAAAATGATCAAATTAAGGAAGGGAAAAGAAAAAAAACATGAATTTGTTGGTTGCAACATCAAGCTGCAGTGTTGTTTCGTCTAAAGATTTTGCTTTGCAAATGCAACTCCTGCTCTCACAGAATAGAGACAAATTAAAAATCTTTTGTCCCCCCCCATAAAATTTATGAAAAAAGAGCAAAAACTGCAAAAAAAAAAAAAATCTAATTGACAAAATAATTGTTCAGAGTATCAGTGCTTGTCCACATTTAAAATAAAATACCAAAATAGATGGAACATGTTGCGATGAACTTTGCGATTGCCAAGCATAAATATCAAATTAAGTGCTGAAACAGGCAAAATGCCTCATCGGATTTGCTTACCTATTAACATAATTGAATTTGAATTAATTTTTTTAACCATGAATTTTTAACAAACTTTATTGCTATGTTTCATTTATTATCAGGTAAAGGAGTGTCCCTGAGACTTTTTTGGATTCTTTGGTTAACTTTTTGTTTTTGCTTTTTTCGATTTTTGATATATTTGGGAGAATGACCCATATAAAATTGATATTATTATAGAAAGTCTATATAGTTCTCTGTAGGCGGAGGTGGATCTAGACCTCGCTGTTGGGAGGGGTAAGTTTCACACTGTGAATAGGGTGACCATACGTCTACGTCCCGCATTGTCCTGTATTTTCCGGGACACATGGTTTTTTTTGTTCCAACCTTTTTTAAAAAAAATACCCTAGTTTTTTTGCTCAAAGTTTTCTTGAATTTGTTATTCAATCAGAAACATTGATGCAAATAATTTTCAACGGATTTATTGAATGTAATGTCATATTCACATTCTTCTTGGGGGGAGGGGGGGGGGGTGTGATCACTCCCCATGGTCCCGCCTCTGTTTGTAGATTAGTTACTAGATTTCCAACTCATAAAGTACCTGTAGGCACCCCGGTCTTGAACTTATTAGATTGGAATGAAAGCAGAACATTCTACCAATAATTTTTTTTTTTGCCTTTTATTAGGGCCAGACAAATCCCAGGTTGCAACAGTGACTAGGAAATTGGCATTGGCACCTAAAATTTTCTGTCTGTGTTTGCTAAATTGAAGTCTATGAAAGGCACAAAATTTCTTGATTTCATAGCAGTGACTCTTGTAACATAGGAAGGCAAAAAAAATATATTTAGGACTGTTTTTCTTGAGAACAAAATCATTCACAAAAGAAATGGTTCAATAATCATGGTTCGCTGCTCTGTCTCAATGAAGAGATAAAAGTAGGTGGTAGAAGAAGACCTTGCCATACTGGAAAATATGCATGTATGTGTTATAAATCTTACATGAAGTTTGTTTCTGTTTAATGCTTGTTATAGTGCTGCCATCTGCCTAATTTATTGACTTTTTTAGATTTGTTAAGCCTCATTGGGTGAAATCTTATCCTGGAAAAAGTCTATAAAATATAAACTATAGTACTATTGTGCATACATATGTACTACTAGCTATATAAAATAAAAGTATATACATGTCTTAAACACATTGTTAGGGAACCACAGAACCATGTTAAGGAAAGTAAACATTCCAAAAGTCATTGTTGAGGCCCAGAAACCATTGTCGCCTGACAGTTTTTTTCCCAACTCTGATGAACTTTTAAAGTAGCTTATCATTCAAGTCAGGTCCTTTTTGGTTTATATGTAAAATTTGGTGATGATCGGTTTAAAATTGTAGATATGTATAGAGAGCATACACACTCAAACAGGCAGACATACAGAAAATCAATTTTATATATATAGATTGTACAGATGAAAAAAATGATAAAATTATTGAGAACTGTTGCTTCATGTCGTTTGGTTGTAAAATTGAATCACATTTGGACTTCTGATCTGAGTAGGTACATTTAGATCTGCATTTCGGTTTTGAATTTACTTCTTCAAAATCTCTGCATGAAATAGGTGCCGAAGCTATATGTGGGGGAAAAAAATCTACCGGTTGGCCTTGCTTTTTTGTAGAAAGACATGTTTTTTGAAGCCTTTTTTTTCAATGCCAAGTCACGTTTAAATTACTCATTACTGAATTGATTTTTTTTTTCAGTAGCCTCCAAGAAGAAAACTCCAAAGAAGAACGATAGCAAGAAGTGGATGAGTGAAAGAGATGAGGCCTGTTTCAGCGCACCTGTGGATAGCAACACATTTGATACAGACTTTGATTTCGAGAAGAATCTTGCATTATTTGACAAGCGAGCCGTGTTCAGTGAGATAGATGCCCTGAATAAAAGTGAAAACAACATCCGCCTTGTTGATTGTAACAAGCGGAGTCAAGCCAAGTATAAGCACGATGAAAACATTCTCACATCTGAGACACCAATCATGAAGCAAATAGTAGTCCCATGTGCCCAGCACAAAGAATTTGTCACAGGTAAAGTTTGCCAAATGATTGAGAAACATTTATGATCAAGAAAGTTTTTTTGGATCGCGTAGAGTTGTAAATTGTAGTAAAATACAATATTAGGGTGAGTTTTTCAATATTTGAGTGTAAGTGCAGTTTGGAGTTTATATGGCAAATGATGAATGAAATAAATCACTGAAAAGTTGACCACTAGAAAGGTTTATTGAAGTAGTATTACAGTTGACGGTGCTTGTTGGAATCATAGATGATGTTACCATTCGAGTATTGTTATCACTTTTGCTAAGTACAGAATAGACCAATATCATAACATGGGGAAAAATTTGTTTGATTATTAGGACCACACACACACATGTACATTTTTTTACTTAACATTTTTTCATTTTGCGTATTTTTAAGCTAAGTATCTGAGCCAGACACATTTTTTCCTCTATAAGCTCTTGTTATCAATCTACTAGACCAGTGCTTCTCAACCTTTTTCAGCCCATAGTCCCCTTTGGACCATATTTTCTTCTCGTGGCTCCCCAGTCTTATCGAGGGCTCCTATCCCTCATATGAGACCTTTTCTACTCGAATCATATTCAGTCAGAACTAAATTTATAATGAGCAAAATTTTATAAATATGATCAATCTCTGGAACCCTGGGCCAAGCACAGATTCACATTGAATGTATTAATTCCACCTAATAGTCAAATTATATAGGAAAAATAGGTCTCTGTAAATGTGGGTTGTATGCATGGCAAACTCAACATCATGGGTTCTCTGATATAGTGATGTTTTAGGGGCACACACCCACACAAAATTAGCTGGTAGTGTAACAAAAGCTTGCACGTTTGCTACTTACACTCAGAAATCATAGCACCAGATCTATTCCTTTAGGACGCATGGAGATGAAGCCCTGGCTGTAAACACATGGGTTAAGGTTGCGCTAGTGTCATGGACAGCAATGCTAGATTCTGAAAATAGTCACATTATTTTTTGAATTTTTTCACTTGAAAGCTTTATTTCTTCACAGTTCCCTGTAGCCCACTTCACCACTTGTCGGGGCTCCACTTTCATCTGCTTTTCACCCTTCCCCCCCCCCCCCAGGACATCCCAGGACCGCAAGAGGACCATATGGCCCCAGGTTAAGAAACACTGTACTAGACTATGTAGGAGGTCAGAAGGCTCCTTCCTTATCAATGAAAATTTTCATACTCAGTTCACAATGTTCTAATCAGGCTGTAATATCCCCTATGATCCATGTATGTGTAGCATTGCTTTTGTGTGAAATGGCTTCCCTATAATGAAGGCATGTGCTAGAGGTTCTCCTGAGCAAGCTGAAAAGTCCCTTTTTTAAGTTCTTTGTCAGTGTGAACTTATCACATTCAACGTTTCTCGGCTGCAAGACTTTCATAAGGGATCTATGGGATGTACATTATAAAATGTATCATAATTCATGATACACTTTAGACAATTCCATTATAACTCCATTAAAACAAGATTTTAACTTGTTAGGGTAACAAAAATTTCTTTTTAAAACAATATATAAAAAAATATATATGTTTTAAAATTTACACAAAATGAAAAAAATTAGTTAAGAAAAACTAAATTTTCCTGTTACCATACGTCCTGTTTGACCAAATAGTATGTATGGTAGATGTCCTTATAATCTGGATTTTTTTTCCAGATAAAGTTACAAATTTTATTGTTATCAGACACCAGTCTTGATGTGATCATATTAAGCGGCATGCATTGTACTTAACCGTACATGTTCCTTGCATGCATTCCTCTGTGGAATTTCTAATGAATCAGCACATGCCGGAATGTGTTTTCTGAGTTGTGTGTTTGTGGCTTCTAATGTATTTATGTTGTCTGAGTTGTGCTTGTTTTGTCTTCTTGCTGGTGCTGCCATCTTTCTTCCATGTTTTTGAAAGAAGATGGTAAATGATTGGAAATTTTTTTCATATTATTTAAGTATCATGTTGTAGGTCTGCCTGCTCTTTGTAGAGACACTTTTTGAAGCAGGTATCATACTAGACAGGTGGCAGCACTTCTTAAACAAGAAATACACATCAATCTGTCATCATGAATACAGTAGTGCTGCACACACACACACATACTTCTAAGGCACATTTATGAGGTTCATGCATGTTGTAGTAGGTAGGTACTACACAGATAAATTTAGCATTGCTTAATTTGAAATTAAATTAAATTGGGCACAGTTTATCATCATGACATCCACTATAAAATCTTAAAGAAAATGAGATTTGAGAAGCACGAAAGCAAACATGCAACATCACAGAGTTTGAGAATATTTTCTTTGAGAGTTTGAATGGAGTCATATATAGCATAACAGAGAATTGCTTGAAAAGGATCTCAAAGTGTTTGTCTTAAAAAATTTGAAAATGCACATTATCACAGCCCAGCAACTAGACAGATCAATGAATTTTGCTCAGGTGGCAAGAACTTCAGCAGTCAGAGTTTCATTTGGGCCAAAACTGTATATTCTGAGGCCTTGAGTCTGGCAATAGCAACAAATGTGATGGTAGTAATTTGTACGCTAAGCATGCTTAACATTTCCCAGCCCAGTGCAATTTTTTTTCAACCTCTGAAAAAAACTGCTCAAGCTGTATTGACACTTATTGAAGTGTGACAGTACAGGAGTTCTTGACCTTGAAAGTTAAGAACGTGATTAGCCTGCATTTTAATTACACAAAAGCTGTGCCTAGGTCTCACACACTATTGCATTGGAAATTGACAGATAAATTTCACAAGTCTTTCACTATTGGTTTGCCCCAAAGCCGAATATGTCAAAAACTGACATATTTCACAGAAACTCTCAGAAACAATTTAAGGAATGAATAGAAAACACTATATGGAAATGTTTACACAGAGCAGAAGAGGGCTAGTTGTAGAACAGTGTAAAACATTATGCTTTGGGGCTGGTTTGTTGTTTGAAGTTCAATGATGAAACTTTATGATGAAAATGTTCATGGAAACATTCAGAAAAAGTGCACTCTTAAAATTTTAATGAATTACTTTTTGCCAGGGCTAGATACAGGTCGCCATGATGACAAAAAAATTGGTATTGGCGCTTAAAATTTTCTTTGTCTAGTTACTAAATTGTAGGCTGAGAGCAGCACAAAGTATTTGTAATTTATAGCAGCATATCTACCTACATGAAAATGGGTCACTATGCCCTGAAAAAGTCAAAAGCATTATTTTGGACTTCTTTCTTTGAGTAAAAAATTTTTTTTGATGACTAGATTTTTTTTTTGTGATTTGACCAGTTTTGCCTTTTGTATTTACCTTTGTGACAAACTTCTGCTGTTTATTATTTTTTTATACAAAATGAAATTTTTTTTTGTATTTAAGATGCATATTAACTGAGAGAACATCTTCCAGATTCTGGGCTCATTGTTCCTAGCGTAACAAAGGAATTCAAAGAAGCGCTTTTTCAAAAGGCAGAACTGCTTGGGATGTCTCTAGAAGTTCGAATAGAGATGGTGGGTCGTGCTGCCAGTGAAATGGTATTACAGCTGTTGGGTGGCTGTCACAGGTAATGAGATATGGTGCAAGTGATATTCGCACAATTCATTATTTTTTTTCCTTGCAAGTTCTTGTTTGAAATTTTGTTGAGTACTATTAGAACAATTTTATCAAAATCCATAATGTTTTCCAGACTATTGATCATAGCTCAGCGATAAATTTACAGAAAAGTTTGGACACACATTCTTTACACACAATTCAAATCAAAACTGTCTCTCAATTACACAAACAGGAATTATATATTTTTATAGACCTATTTTTGGTCTTTTCATCCAGTAGGCGGAAGCATAATGCAGGCATTTTTGAGTTGAAACCGGTAAAAAAGCAGAGCACCACTCTTATTTCACAGGCATTCAAAATTGATGCTGTTTGCAAGGAGCAATATGCTGCAGTCTAATTTAATTTTTTGCCAGAGTGAAACCACTGCAGAAACACATGAAATAAGCAAAAAAGTCTATGGTGATGATAAAATATATGCAGACGTTCATCCTTCTCCTCAACATCACCATGACAATTTTCAGCCCCACGTGGTAAATGTTCTGGTACAGCTTCTGCCAAAAACTGGCATTGAACGTGGATCTCATCCACCGTACAGCTTACAAAGATTTTTTTTATGCTTTTCTGCCTCAGTTAATGAATACAGATTTGACTAACAAACATTTTAGTTGATATGAATGCATGCGCTAACATGAAACAGATGTGTCGTGAGCTGAACTTTTTTTGCCAATCAAAATGAAACCTAATGACTAACTGTAACTCGAACGAGATTTATTTATTTCGTTGTCAGAATCGCTATCCAGATACACCTCCCTTTCAAAAAGATTCTGATGCCATTTCATGGGAAATGAATGATTAAGCTAAGAGAAAATGCATTTAAAAAAACTCAGACTTGAAGGGTTTCAGTGCATATTGTAAAGCTCTTAAAAACCAAACTGAAGAGTCTAGACATTCTTAAGAAGTGATTTTGTTTCATCTGCATGTGTGTGAAGGGAAATGAACTGACTATATCACATATCACACCACCTCACACAGTTTTTCTTCATTACATCTTAAAACCCAACTGCATAGTGTACATAAAATAAAAAGATGTTCAGCTTTTCATCCTCTTGCAAATTCCCCTTCATGCAATTGTGAAGTCGTTTATCTCAGCCTGTAGTCAGTATTTTTCCTTTTTTGCAGTGCTTCAGCCTTATTCATCATTATCGTTTTGAGAAAAGTACTTCAAAATTTTGCACAGTTCTTGGAGAAAATCAAATTAAATCCCATTTCGGCTCACAAATGTAATTCCAGAATGAATTATTTGTGTCAGTTGAGGTCTCACCAGTATATTTTGTTCTAAATAAGTTTTTTAGTTCATGTATAAGTGTAATTGTCATCCATATTCATTGCTAGAATTAGTTCCCCTTTTTTCAGCCTCTTTTAGGCGATTTCCTGTTATGGGCTCTGAGTTAGTATTTATGAGAAAATATAAATATGTTTTTATATTTAAATAATTTGTTCTGTTCAATAAAGCTAGAAAACTTTAGGCATTTATAGCCCATACTACCACATCATTTATAACTAAAATGACAATTAATCTTACTCACTTTACTAAGTGTGATAGCCCACATGTCAATAAGACATCCAGCTACTTTGCCAAAGCATAGAGGTTTCAAGAATTTAGTGCCATTCACTTGTCAGAATCTTGCCTGGCACTAAATCACATGAGCAAGGTTGCAGGTAAAAAAAATTTTTCATTTGTCAATATTGAACCTACCTAACAACTTCTTTTCCTCTCCTTGGGAAAAAAGATGGTAAAAAATTGTATCTTATGTTTTTTGTGGGGGCATATATATAGAGGTTTATATACCTTTGTCCCATATTCCTTTATATGGCGAATGAAGACAAACTGTCTTTGTGTGCGGTATCATATAAACTGATTTTTAGCGAAAATCCTTGCTGGTATTGTACGTGCTTTTGGATTTTCCATGTGAACAGGGCTTAAGATAATCATACAGCACATTGCTATTGTGGGAAGTTGTACAATAAGTGGTTAGTGCGCCAACCTCTTAAGGAGAGACGAAAGAAAAACTGTTTGGAATCAGCTTTAAACTGCCGGCTACATCCTGATCTAATTAACTTTTGTATGTATAAAAGGCTGTGATATGAAAAAAATGACCAAATAACTTTAATTTAGAATCTTTCTATTTTTTAGTTAATAACAAACTGAAAATTTTCTTGTGAGCATTGATATTTATTTCAGGGTATGCTGATTTAAATCACAAAATTTAAATTTCATTTTTCTTTATTTGATTCCAATGATATTGAATTAAAAGTAACATAGTAGGGTTTGTATGTTATTGAAATGTGCTAAAGTTCTTGATTAAAAGAAATATAGAAGACCAGCTATAATACCCGGCGCTGCCCGGGTTTTCTTCAATGAGGCTTTTTGGATCACGTGATGTCTCCCTCTCTCTTTCTTTGAGGGACATACAAACTGTGTCCACGTAAACCAATATAGTGACTTCCTGCACGACTCATGAAATAAACAAATCTAGATTTAAAGAAACGTAGAAATGAATATTTTTTTCCCCTTTTTCAAGGGGTGCTAGGTATTTGGATTCCTCTCCTTTGAACTTCAAGTTATTCATCTGCCTTTTTCTGCTTCCAAAAATGCTTAATTAAAGCTGTGGAATTTCTTCGATGTACTTTGCGGCCCCATAATTAATTTTAAAATATCCTAAACTATATAAATTTATGCTGTTGAATATTAAAAGAATACGAAGACATTAATTTTCATGCTTGAGAAGATATAAATAGAAAGTTGAAATCAATGCTATTGCATGGATATCCAACTCAAAAGTAGGTCCGGCTAATTACTTCATATTTAATTTTCTTGGCTTCGTATCTCTAAGCAAACTCAATCTGTCAAAAATGGAGAATTCAATGCAATTTTTTTAAATTATTGATGTGTGGAAAACCCCCACTAAATTTCCTCATTTGTACAGTAAAATTGACAATTTTAACACTGATTTCTATGGAGGTCATCCTTTGCCTGACCCTCAAAGTGATGCTGATGATGATTCTGATGTCCATTCAAAAAGCCTCATTACTGGGAGGATTGAAAAAGTGGCAAACCATTATAAAGGCATAAACTATTATAAATATACTGGCAGTATTAAAGAACTGACAAACCATTGTAAAGGCATATACACGTCTGAAACACATTGCTATTGAACCATGGTAACCAAAGTAAACTTCCAAAAGTGATTGTTGAGGCCCAGAAACCATTGTTGCCTGACGGTTTTTCATCCAGCTCTAACAAACTTTTAAAGTAGCTTATCATTTAAGTCAGGTCCCATTTGGTGTATATGAAATATTTGGTGATAATAGATCTAAAATTGTAGATTTGTATAGAGAACACACATACACACAGCAAATCAATTTTATATATATAGATACACTAGTTATAATACCCGGCGTTGCCCGGGTTTTTTTCAATGAGGCTTTTTTGGATCACCTGATATCTCCCTCTTTCTTTGAGGGACATGCAAACCGTGTCCAAGTTCACCAATATGGCAACTTCCTACGCGACTCATGAAATAAACAAATCTAGATTTAAAGTAACGTAAAAAAAAATATATATTTTTTCTTTTTTTAAAGGGTGCTAGGTATTTCGATCCCCCCCCCTTTTTTGAACTTCAAGTTATCCATCTCTGCCTGTTTCTGCTTCAAAAAATGCTTAATTAAAGCTGTGGAATTTTTTCGATGTACTTTACGGACCCATAATTAATTTTAAAATATCCTAACCCACATGAATTTATGCAGTTCAATATCAAAAGACAACACGGAGACATTAATTTTCATGCTTGAGAAGATGTAAATAAAAAGTTGAAATCAATGCATGGATATCCAACTCGAAAGTAGTTCCGGCTAATTGCTTCATATTTAAACTCCTGGGCTTCGTATATCTCTAAGCAAACTCAATATTTCAAAAATCGAGTAATTAATACAATTTTTAAAATCATTGATGTGACAGAAAAGCCAACCAAATTTCCTCATTTCTACATTAAAATCGGCAATTTTAACATTGATTTCTATAGGGGATCACCCTTTGCCTTATCATCAAAGTGATGCTGATGATGGCGTCTATTCAAAAAGCTGTCATTACTGGGAGGATTGAATAAAGTGGCAAACTATTATAAAGGCATAAATATTATACATATACAGACAGCGTTGAAGAAATGACAAACCATTGTAAAGGCATATACACGTTTTAAACACATTGCTAGGGAACCACGGTAACCAAAGTAAAAGTTCGGAAAGTGATTGTTGAGGCCCGAAAACCATTGTTGCCCGACAGTTTTTTGCCCATTTGGGGCACTTGCCTTACTCTGACGAACTTTTAAAGTAGCCTATCGTTTAAGTTGGGTCCCATTTGGTATATATGCAAAATTTGGCGACGATCGATCTAAAATTGTAGATTTGTATAGAGAACATACATACACACAGACAGACAGACGCACAGAAAATCAATTTTATATATATAGATACACTAGTTATAATACCCGGCGTTGCCCGGGTTTTTTTCAATGAGGCTTTTTTGGATCACCTGATATCTCCCTCTTTCTTTGAGGGACATGCAAACCGTGTCTAAGTTAACCAATATGGCAACGTCCTGCGCGACTCATGAAAGAAACAAATCTAAATTTAAAGAGACGTAGAAATGAATAGTCCCCCCCCCTTTTTTTAATGGGTGTTAGGTATTTAGATTCCCTCCCCCTGAACTTCAAGTTATCAATTTCTGCCTGTTTCAGCTTCCAAAAATGCTTAATTAAAGCTGTGGAATTTTTTACGGGGCCCATAACTAATTTTAAAAACATCCTAAACTATATGAATTTATGCAAATAAATATCAAAAGACAATACGGAGACATTAATTTTCATGCTTGAGAAGATGTAAATAAAAAGTTGAAATCAATGTTGATACAAATTGTTTTTTCGGGTTCGCAGACCGTCGTCCGTTTGAGTTTGTTCTCAACGTTTCCCCAACACTAGTGGTTGGCATCATCAGGAGAATTGATAAACTGGATCAAAGTCAAGTTTTCCGGAGTCTCAGGTTGTATTTATGCACATAAGTGGCTTGAACTACACTATTGTTTTGCGATTGGTCAGTTGATTCTATGGCTGGCAGCGTATTGTAAACAGTTGTTATGCTGGTAGAACCTGATTGGCCGAGAGATGTGGAGTTATCTGATTGGCTGTTGTCATCATTCTGTTGCTGGACCTTGAAGGGGAAGGTTCTTGTTCTTCTGAGAGCTGGTGTCCAGGATCTGCTCAATTTCAAAGTTTCTTCTCTTCTATTATAGCTGTTTGTGTGCTTGTATATTTCAATAGCCTCTCTGTAGATTCGTGGGAAGAAGTGGTCAACATTAGCTATTACCTGTGTTTTGCTGAACTGTACACTGTGGTTGTCGTAAAGCGCATGCTCTGCCACCGCCGACTTTTCTGTTTGGCCCATTCTGCAGCATCGTTCGTGCTCTTTTATTCTCGTGGCCACAGATCTTTTTGTGGTTCCAATATATACCTGACCACAGGTGCACGGTATTCGGTAGATCCCCGGTGTTGATAGAGGGTCACGGTGGTCTTTTGCTGATCGCAGCATTTCACATATTTTTCTGGTTGGTTTGAAAATGGTCTTTATACGATATTTTTTCATGACCTTGCTGATTCTTGCCGTCACTCCAGGGATAAAAGGCAGCACAGCTTTTCCAATTGATTGTGACTGCTCATTTTCCATTGGTGATTCCTTGATGGAGCGTAAGGCTTTCTTGATGTCGTCTTTCGTGTACCCATTAGAGCGGAAAACTGATTTTAAGTGCTCAATCTCTTTACCTAGATCTTTCCCTTCACATAGTCTTCTTGCCCTCTCGATCAAGGTTTTCAGTACGCCTCGTTTTTGGTGAGGATGATGATTGGAGAGCTTATGCACATATCTGTTGGTGTGAGTGAAGAAAATCTTCACCGATTCTTGGACCATCTCAACGGAATCCATCCGAACATCAAGTTCACTATGGAAATAGAGAAAGAAGGACAGATCCCGTTCTTGGACGTTCTGGTCAGCCGTCAAGGTCAACGTTTAGGCCACAGCATTTATCGTAAGCCTACTCACACCAACAGATATGTGCATAAGCTCTCCAATCATCATCCTCACCAAAAACGAGGCGTACTGAAAACCTTGATCGAGAGGGCAAGAAGACTATGTGAAGGGAAAGATCTAGGTAAAGAGATTGAGCACTTAAAATCAGTTTTCCGCTCTAATGGGTACACGAAAGACGACATCAAGAAAGCCTTACGCTCCATCAAGGAATCACCAATGGAAAATGAGCAGTCACAATCAATTGGAAAAGCTGTGCTGCCTTTTATCCCTGGAGTGATGGCAAGAATCAGCAAGGTCATGAAAAAATATCGTATAAAGACCATTTTCAAACCAACCAGAAAAATATGTGAAATGCTGCGATCAGCAAAAGACCACCGTGACCCTCTATCAACACCGGGGATCTACCGAATACCGTGCACCTGTGGTCAGGTATATATTGGAACCACAAAAAGATCTGTGGCCACGAGAATAAAAGAGCACGAACGATGCTGCAGAATGGGCCAAACAGAAAAGTCGGCGGTGGCAGAGCATGCGCTTTACGACAACCACAGTGTACAGTTCAGCAAAACACAGGTAATAGCTAATGTTGACCACTTCTTCCCACGTATCTACAGAGAGGCTATTGAAATATACAAGCACACAAACAGCTATAATAGAAGAGAAGAAACTTTGAAATTGAGCAGATCCTGGACACCAGCTCTCAGAAGAACAAGAACCTTCCCCTTCAAGGTCCAACAACAGAATGATGACAACAGCCAATCAGATAACTCCACATCTCTCGGCCAATCAGGTTCTACCAGCATAACAACTGTTTACAATACGCTGCCAGCCATAGAATCAACTGACCAATCGCAAAACAATAGTGTAGTTCAAGCCACTTATGTGCATAAATACAACCTGAGACTCCGGAAAACTTGACTTTGATCCAGTTTATCAATTCTCCTGATGATGCCAACCACTAGTGTTGGGGAAACGTTGAGAACAAACTCAAACGGACGACGGTCTTCGAACCCGAAAAAACAATTTGTATCAAATGATGGCCGCGAAAACCTTATAGACTATTGAAATCAATGTTATTACATGGATATCCAACTCAAAAGTAGATCCGGCAAATTATTCATATTTTTAGTTTTCTGGGCTCTTCATCTCCAAGTGAATTCAATATTTCAAAAATCGAGAATTCAATTTAATTTTTAAAATTATTGATGTGGCAGGAAACCTCCCCCCCCCCCCCCCACTAAATTTCCGTATTTATGCAGTTAAATCGGCAATTTTAATACTGATTTCTATGAGGATCACCCTTTTCCTGACCCTCAAAGCGATGATGGTGATGATTATGACGTCTATTCAAAAAGCCTCATTACTGAGAGTATTGAAAATGTGGCAAACCATTATAAAGGCATAAACTATTATACATAACTGACAGCATTAAAGAAGTGACAAACCATTGTAAAGACATAAACACGTCTGAAACTCATCGCTAGGGAACCACGGTAACCAAAGTAAACGTTCGGAAAGTGATTGTTGAGGCCCAAAAACCATTGTTGCCGGACAGTTTTTTGCCCATTTGGGGCATTTGCCCTGGTCTGACGAAATTTTAAAGTAGCCTATCGTTCAAGTTGGGTCACATTTGGTATATATGCAAAATTTGGCGACGATCGATCTAAAATTGTAGATTTGTATAGAGAACATACACACACACACAGACACACACACAGAAAATCAATTTTATATATATAGATACATACAAAATTTGGTGAAGATGTCCAAAAATATAGATTTTTAAAGGGAATGCACGCGCATGCACACACAGAAAATCAATTTTATATATATATAGATACAGGGCTTCCATAATTAAGCCTACAGGCAAAACCAGTCATCAGAAAATTGTGAAATTTTGTGGAGGACTTCATGAAGTGATGGGAATTCGTTTCGGGGGAAAACATTAGTTGCAGATGTTGCCACCAGGGGAGTGTTTCACTTTGAATACCTGTAGTAAACATGTATATTTATGTGATGTCACTCAATAGCTGCTATAAAACCTAGAAACATTCGCAGAGATCTTGTTTCTCAATGTGTTTGCTGCTCACAATGATGATAAGTTTATGAGATGCACTTTCTTGGTCAAATTGTTTTACCAAAACTGCAATTTCGCAGTAACTGCTTTACAGAAATATCAGACTTGGAAGAGGATTCGAAAAGTTTAACGCTCTCTTTGCATTTCCCAGTTCAATTGTTATTTTGTATCCAATATTATTCATTGTACAGATGACAACAATGAATTAACAAACCAGTTCGTTCATTTAAAACATTTATTCAGTTAAATATTAAAACTCTCATTCTCAATGTAACACTTTTTCCGACACTTGGTTATCACAATAAATTAATTTTTCTCAAACATAACAATTAACTAAATCAATAATCAGAAAAATCTCACCATTCGTTGAGGTGATTCAGAGAACATTTATCATGATCACATCATCTGTATCACTAGTCATATACATCAGTCAGATTACAGTCCAAATGGAGACAGTTTGGGGATGTTCATGACAGTCTATACATTGAGTGTTGAACAATCGGAGAGACACCAGAACCAGGGTAGTGTAGAAACACACCAAGAGGTATCTGCTCAGGCTACCAGTCAACCATTGAGTCGATGTTAAGACCAAGACTATATCGAGGCATATCCAGAGGTATTCGTTCAAGCTATCAGTCTAACCATGGAGCAAACGACAGAACCAGGATGATGTTGAAGTACACCTAGGGTTATCCGGCCAAGCCACTGGTCAAACCATAGAGCAGACGATGAGAGATCACTGGGCATATGCCTCTGTTTAGGGATCGACAAAGCGGAACCCGTCCGGGTCGATCTAAAATTTAATTTAAAATCATGTTTCTACCAAATAAAAATTAAAACTTACCCCTCTCGCATTATGAATGAAGTGATACACTGGGCAAGAATTAAACAACACTTAGTCGAAAAACAAAACTATTCTATTCTTTTCTTTTCTTAAATCAGAGTGACAGAAGACGTTCTACCCTTCTTTTCTCCTCAGTTACATGATGTGTACTACTGAAATATACTCACACAAAAAAAGGAAAAAGAAATAATAATAATAATACAGCTCGTACATATGGTACCTCTGCCTCCCTCTGTTGGGAAGCAGTGGGAGTCGCAACATCCTCCCACCATTGGAATTGCAGTGCGCCTAAACAAAATTCCAATTATACAAAATATTGTTCCGAAATAAACATTACTGTGCATAGAATCAAAAAATAGCTATATATACACACATGCAACTACAAAAGTTGAAAAATACATATGCTCTGCATAATAACCCATAATAAAAGTTAAATTTTCAAAATTTGAGTACATCAAACATGTATAAAAATGCATAAATTCATAAAATAAATACATATTATGGAGTGCGACACATATTGTTGATTTTGTTTGCACACACGACTGTTGAGTGTCACAATATAAGTACCTGCCCGGTATTTTCAGCTCTCGACCGAATCTAGACCTTCTCTGTTTGCTGAATTTAATTACCGGATCTTGTGAGTCACTCAATTCTAACGGGTAAAGTCTTTGTACAGGTCGAACTAGAGTTCCAGATCTCGTTTGGAGTCTTACCACGCGCGTGCTACCATCTCTGTTGGGAAGAACTTCTGTTATTCTGGCCATGGGCCACAACACTCTTTTCTTGTCTTCCAGTCCCACCAAGACCACATCGCCGACTTGGAAGTTCCTTCCTTGTTCACTTGACCGTTGAATCAGCTGACCCAAGTACTCCTTTCGGAAACGGCTTCTCAATTCACCTCGGAGCTTCTGACGGTACTTGAGCCTAGCGTTGGAGCTCTTATGATCAATCACGTCAAGATCCGGAAATCCTGATGTTGGGATTTCTTGGAGAAAGGATGCTGGAGAAAGCGCCACCAGGTCGTCAGAATTCTCTGATACGAATGTGAGAGGTCTGCGTTTCACTGTAGCGTCAACGTCGCAAATGATCGTATAGAGTTCTTCAAAATGTAGAGATGATC
Source organism: Pholcus phalangioides (assembly GCF_987345545.1). NCBI lineage: Eukaryota > Metazoa > Arthropoda > Arachnida > Araneae > Pholcidae > Pholcus > Pholcus phalangioides. The sequence goes on from NW_028301611.1 coordinate 4,530,756, forward strand.
GGCCTAGGACCCGCACTAAGAGTTCTTTGACTGATCTTATCAGTCTCTCCCACCATCCTCCCCACCAGGCTGCAGTAGGAGGGATGAATTTCCACTTGATTGGAGATAAATGCTTATCGTTGGTAACTTTAATCCAATCAATTAATTTTAGCGCAGTCCAGAGGAGATTTTCTGCGTTCTCCTTCTCACATGCATCCACTAGATTCCCTTTCGGGATGACCTTTTTCTGTGCTCTCAAGATGAATCTTCTCACCCAGCAAAAGTTGCGCACAATGCGAGAGAAGTTAGAGAATTTTTTATACCAACTAAAATTTTCATTATTAGCATTAACACTTAAATTTATAGTGGACGATTTCTTTCTTTCTACATTTACTATACGTTCATCTATATGCACTTCTAGACTAGGCCAGGTATCTCTATTTTCTTTCAACCATAACGGTCCTTCCCACCATCTGCTCTCTATCAGGTGGGCTACATTACAGCCGCGAGAAGGAAGATCTGCTGGATTCAAATGACCTGGGATATAGAGCCATTGGTTCGGATTTGACAATTTTCCTATTTCTCGCACTCGGTTGCCCACAAATGTGCCCCACTGGTCATTACGTTTGATCCATGCAAGGCAGGTGGCAGAATCAGTCCAAAAGTACGAGCTAATTGAGGAAACATTTAAGGAATTTACTATGAAATTATTTAATCTTGCTCCTATGACGCATGCAAGAAGTCTGGGTATCGTAATTTTCTTTAGTGGAGCTAGCCTACACCGTGCACCTACCAACTGCACAGATACCTTATTCTGATTTTCGCATCTCAGGAAAATAGCCGTAGCATACCCCGCTTGACTGGCATCACAAAACACGTGTATAGACCAGTTCTCATGATCTCCATATCCTACTCTTCGTTGAAATTTCAGCTCGGCCAATAACCCCAGTTGTTTATACCAGCGGACAAAATTATCTCTTATATCATCAGGTAAGGGAGCATCCCAATCCGTTTTTAATACCCATGCTTGCTGAATGAGCAATTTAGCTTGTAACATCACTGGGCATACAAAACCAATCGGGTCAAATACGCTTTGCGTAATAGATAACATTTCTCTTTTCGTTGGATTCTGAATTTCTAGGTCTAATTTGACGGGAATGGTAAGACTATCGTCTGTTCTATTCCATAGATATCCTAATATATTGACTGAGGCACTGAAATCTGTGGGTTGGACGTCCGGGATATCATGCTCCATAATGTCCACTTCCTCAGAAGGGCCAAACTCCCACATTCTCAACTTCATTTTCGCTTCCGCTAACATCTCTGTGGATTTTGTTATGAATTCTTTCAATTCTTCGGTATTGTCAACGGAAGTAATGCAGTTATCTACATAAAATGATTTTGTAAGCTTCTTAGCAAGATACTTCCTGTCTTCAGGTGCCTGAGATAAATGGTGTAATATTACCGCACCCAACAAAAACGGACTACTTGTTACTCCAAATACAACTCGATTATGCCTGAACACTTGTATTTTGTTCTCTGCATCCCACCATAAAAATCTCAAAAAATCTCGGTCTTCCTGATTCATTTCAATTTGTAAAAATGCGCGTTGAATGTCGGATATCACCCCTATCGCCTTTTCCCGAAATCTCAAAATTATGGAAGGGATTTGCTCGATGAGATTTGGTCCTTTTACCAGGCAATCATTGAGTGATGGATTCCTACCGCCTTTACAAGAAGCATCAAATACAGGTCGGATTTTAGTGGTCAAACTATCTGGTTTTATGACAGGATGATGGGGCAAATAGTGGCATTTTCGATCTAACTCATTGTCGGGTACCTTTTCTATTACTCCTTCCTGTTCCCACTCATTAAATACTCTTCCATAATCATCATAAGTAGAGGTTCTTTTCAGCTTGTGAGTAACGCTATACAACCTTTTCTCGGCTATGTGTCGATTGGAAGGAATACCTTGACGTCCGTCCAACCATGGTAATCCTACACAGTATCTACCATCTTGTTTCCTATCCAGTGATCCACAAAATTGTTCTTGAGCGTGCTCTTCCTCCTCCGCTTTAGTCATATGACTCCTGTTTTCGCCAATGCCAATTGTTTCCAAGCTCCATAATTCTGGAATTTTTAACTCCCTTATTGATAGATTTGTCACTGTCATAGTGCTAGCGGAGCGGTCAATTGGACATTTGTTATCATTCTTCTCCCCACATACTGTCCATCCCCACTTTGTTTCGATGGCGGTTAGACCACTTTGCAACTGTTTCACTCGTCCGGTCAAAATCTTACCATATATGTCTGCGCCTATCAGTACCTCAACTTCTGGGCAATTAGTTCCTACATCGGTTAACCATATTTTATTAATTTTGAGCTCTTCTAGTAGCTTACTGTCAAGGGCTAACCGTGGGATACTTCCGCAAATCACTTCCTGACTCAAAAATTCGAATTCTAACTGTGTTTTTAAATATCTATCGGTTGCCCCCAGAGTTGCACGGAATCTCTTATGGGGCTTAGCACTGATTGTTGAACCCCCGAATAAGGTATGTGATATAGTTTCCACTGTGACGCATTCGAGGCCCAATTCTTCAGCTGTGGACCGTTTAATATACGACTTTTGCGATCCACAATCTAAAAGCACACGGACTTGCTTTGAGAACTTCCCCGTAACCTTAAGCTCTAATGTCATTAATGCCACAGATGAAGTACATTTCTCCTGAACAGATGTGCTTTGCACAGTGCTTGAATCTGAAGAAAGGTTTTTATTATCCTCTATCGTACGTTTATCTTTTGCCTTTTTCATAGGTGTTTCGGGACATAGTAACGTGAGATGATTTTTATTACAAATATGACAACGGACGAGGGTACGGCAAAATTTTGCAATGTGATTTCTTTTAATGCATTTCATGCAGCATTTTTTTTCTTTAATTTTTTCTAATTTTGCATTCAGTGAAAGAGACATAGCCTCAAAACAATCTTTACTCTCATGTGAGGGACGATCACAAAAAATACAGTTCAACTTAACGTTCCCAGCATGTAGGTTTATTGCTGTGGGAAGGGGAGAATCTCCCTTTTTCTGTTTTTCTCGGGATCGTTGATCCCTTCCTCCCTCGAATCCCTTTCTTGCCAACAACACCCTTTCCTCATTTTCTACTTCATGGTGCAGAAAAGACATGAGTCTCGTTAACCTTGAACTTGGTTGTCGTTGAGGGGGAAATTCTTCCTTGGGGATGGAGTGCACATCTGTGGAATTTTCTAAAGCGGGGGAGGAAGAATACGAATAGCGTTGCCAGGCCCTTAGAATTTCTTCTGACAAACAACTTTCTACTAAGGGATATAGCCAAGCTCCATTGCTTTCGAAATCAACACCCATAGATTCTAAGGCCCGTAACTGAGCTTCTATGCTATCTACCAATTTTCCCAAGGGCAGCTTATTTTTGTTATGGCCTGAATTATCAATTATCAATTTTAATAATTCTCTTACATAGACCTCAATCAATAATTCGGTTTTACCAAACCTCTGTTTTAAAGCATTAATTGCCTTTTCATAATTTTCTGTTGTGACAGGATATGCATTGATAAATTCTTTGGCTTTGGTTCCAGATTGCATAGCCTGGCACAAATAATGAAATTTATCAATTTCGCTCAATTCATCATTATCATGAATTTGTTTGAATTGAGCCCAAAACGGTAAATAATTGATTAACTCCCCATCAAACTTCTTAAGCTCAATTTCTGGCAATTTATACTGAGTACGTCTATTCGAACTAATGACAGATTCTGCCTTACTGCCCTGTTCTGGACTGGCATTTTGTAATGCCTCATTTACCAGACGTTTGATGGTAATAAACACATCTCTATACTCTTCCGTGGTATCATATTCTTTTGAGACATCATCATCACTAACATCTTTCAAGTCTAGAAGTGCATCTAGAACCGAACCGTCTAGATTTTCTAGTTTTTCTTTTAACTCTTCAAGCTTGCTAAATTTATCTAGAATTTCACTCTGATTCACTGGTTCATTACCTAATTCCTCTTTAAGAGAGTTTACCGTTTTTGTGAATGAACTTCTAATTGGCTTTCGTTGTCTAACTAACTTTTCCATGATGGAAATTCTTCAAATAAAATACCTTCGATTAAAATCTAAACTTATTTCACTTGGAAAATCCAAAAATTGTTTTTCAACTAAATCTAAAATTATTTCATTTAAAAACTCTTAAAATCAAAAATTCTTAATCCTGGCTGGCTCGCCACTTGTTTAGGGATCGACAAAGCGGAACCCGTCCGGGTCGATCTAAAATTTAATTTAAAATCATGTTTCTACCAAATAAAAATTAAAACTTACCCCTCTCGCATTATGAATGAAGTGATACACTGGGCAAGAATTAAACAACACTTAGTCGAAAAACAAAACTATTCTATTCTTTTCTTTTCTTAAATCAGAGTGACAGAAGACGTTCTACCCTTCTTTTCTCCTCAGTTACATGATGTGTACTACTGAAATATACTCACACAAAAAAAGGAAAAAGAAATAATAATAATAATACAGCTCGTACATATGGTACCTCTGCCTCCCTCTGTTGGGAAGCAGTGGGAGTCGCAACAGCCTCAATGGGTGAAATGCCTTAATGATTAGATAGCTGTTTTGAAGGAGCTGAAATTGCTTGGCATCTCACTAGGTATCCTGTATTTATCTGAAAACACTCCCATCATACATCATGACAGGATCCAATCACAAGAATTAATCATCAACATTGAAATTAGCATAAAACATTGCAATAACAATTTCTCATTTACATATCAAAGGGAAGAATAATATTGTAAAATAATGTACACAGAATTTGGCAACAATACAAACACAAACAATTGGAGACCTGGCTAGGGTCTACAATATTAAGCCTATTGCACAATGAAGAATTTCATGAAGCTATTTAACCATAAAGTGGTCTATGGCCCACCAACGGCGTGAAGGTAAAATATTGCACATTTATTTATAACTGTGTTTATGAAACGCTAATGTCTTTATATTGCACAAGTAATTCATCACTTTCTCTGAGTTTGGTGATGAGGTCTCACCAACGAGACATAGGACCCCACAATTGAAAGAGGAAGGTGATAGGGCAAACCTCTAGGATCTCCTTCACATGGGTGTAAATGGAATTTATGTGTGATATTGGCAGCCTGACCTCTGGTCCCATTGTCATCCGAAAATCAAGATACCCCATCCCACACTGCCAGACTTATCAAACTAAACTGACCCAAACAACCAGATTGCCAGTGGGTACCGCAAGGTGTTTCCAGTAGCCAAGCAGTCCCTGTTGTCTAAACAAAGATTTAAGTATTGAAGAATTAAGGAATTGTGAAGGATCCCAGGTTGCCATGTTACAAAGGTCCACTGAATGTTGAAAACCTTCGGAGTATGGTAATGAAATTTGAAACCACAGGATTGTTGGCTGTTCATCCTGGAAGAGGAGGAAAACCTGTTTCTATAGATGCGGTACAAGAGGTTTCACTTCAGGTGGAAGAGGGCAGCTTCAAATTCTCGTGGTACTAGTGGTAGCTCTAGTGTCAGGCATGTAGTACAAGCGACAAGCGTTGGATAGGCCATGTTCAACTGTCCATATGATCATGCGGAATATCCTCCGATATTATGCATACAAACTTTCACTTGTGCAGTGGTTGCTTCCACATGATTATGACGCTTGACTCTGCTTATCACTGCAGTTTCTAGCTCGTGTTGAGGTAGATTTAGAATGCGCTTGGAATATCCTCTGGACAGACGAAGCGCATTTTCACTTGGATGGTGCAGTCGATACTCACAACTGCTGAATTTAGGAACCAGAAAATCCCCACACTATCTTAGAGGTTCTGCTGCACTCACCAAAAGTGACGGTATGGTGTGGATTTACTGCATCATTTATTCGCAGTCCCTATTTCTACAAGGAGTTACGTTCTACAGGTCCAGTGACATGTTCAATCACCGGGAAGCGATGCACATTGCTGTTACGCAGTGAAATTGTCCCGGCTCTACAAGCACGTCACTGCCTAGAAGACAGTGTCTTTATGTGAGATGGAGCTCCTCCACACATTGCAGTGTGCGTTAACAATTTTCTTAAAACACATTTTACAGAAGAACGTGTCATCAGCTGGCACTTCCCTAATCCATTGTCTCCCAGATCCATGTACCTTAATCCATGAGATTTTTGGCTTTGGAAGCATTTGAAACGTCTGTTAAGTCGTAATAATCCAAGAACTTTACCTGACCTTAAAGGCAGCATTTCACGCCACGTGCTGAACATTTCCCAGCACACACTTTGGTCAGTTGTGGAACATGCCATCTTGCGATTTCACATGGCATCTGAAAATGATAGCTATCACGTGGAACATGTTTTGTTGCAGTAACAATTGTAAAAGTGTAACAGTTGTTAAAATTGTAAATGTTTGCCTAAATGTGTCATTTCTTAATAAAATGCCTTCTGGTGGCGTTTTCATGAAGTCCTCCACAAAATTTCACAATTTTCTGATGACTGGTTTCGTCTGTAGGCTACTTTAAAATAGGGTCATTGATTATGGAAGCCCTGTATATGGATTATTGACGGAACACAACACAGAAAATGTACATTCAAGACAAGTGAGATATTCATCACAAAAGAAATTACAAAAAAAAAGACAAAAATAACAATGATACAGGCAGACAGACATGACCGCTGACTGCCCAATGATACAGACACTCTATGACCTCAAGGGACTAAACGTCCTTCCAGTGGGTCAATATGAATTTATTACATGAGTTATCTTGGTTGAGCAAAATAACTCATGTGAATAAAATTTCAGAATTATTTCTTATCAGCATTGCACAAATTTTTCCCCTCTCTTTCAGGTTGAATCCGCAAAACCTTCACCAGAAGCCAACAGTCGTAATTCTTTGTGGCCCGCACATTCAAGGTGCACAAGCAATAAACTGTGGCAGACATCTTGCCAATCATCAGGTGAATGTTGCGGTCCTCAGTCTGATGGCGTCCAACTCAAAAGCTGCAAACTCTTTCTCCAGAGAACTTGGTCTGTTTTCCTTGACAGATGGAATGATTCGTCTAAATATCCATGGTAATTTCTTGATTTTTCTCTTCCTACTGTTGCTGACAAAAAAAATATATATATATATATATATATATATATCAATCTCTGCTGGTTTGACTTCATCACTAATGAAACGAAAAAATAAAATGTTAAACTTGAGATAGTTTTATACAGCCAAAATGCGTTATAACAACCACCATCATTCTATCGAAAATGGACATTATTTCGAAAGAAGAACATATAAGATAGTCATTCTATGGGCAATTCCACATGACACATTACAATCAAGCACATTTTTGCCAAATTGTATTGAATGTAAATAAAATTTCCATAAAGATTAATGAACAAAATTTATTTTTTTGTGAGCATGATAATATATTCTTAAATCACTCTTTCAGCCATACTTCCAATCGTGACTCGTGTTAAGGAAAAGAAGGAACACACCTTTATAGTGTTGCATATGCCTGAATATTTCTGTTCTCCGATAAGGAATTTATAGAATTAAACTTGTAAAGTAAAAGGCTGATATTACTAAGATGTACAGTACTTCATATAAAAAAAATTTAGTTTTTAACATATTATTTAATAATATAAATTAGGGGGATTGCCAATTTATTTCTGTTCAAGGGCTAACATAATGGTCAGTTGCTGCGTTACAGGCTGCACCAAGAGAGACACTCAGGTGTATAAGCAGAACAAGTGAAATTACCCAGAAAACTCAGATTTGTATACACCATAAGTGATGGGTGAAACACTGGAAATTTAATCGCTAATCTTTTACCTTGGGCTTTTGTATCCCTCTACTTTTTCATACACTGATACTTAATCTTCATCAACCAGAATGTCTGATGTCTGTGGTTCAGTTTCTTTTCTCTTCGAGACCATCCATCCCTTTGGGAAAGAGTGCAAACCATTCCAAGATGGTCTCTCTGGGCGGTCATGTCTGTCTGTCTGTGGTTCAGTTTGATGAAGTGCCAGTCTGGTGCAACATGGAATGCCACCAATCTGCCATGTTGAAATTGAGAGATGAATGCTTCTCTGTTTTTGGCATAAATATTATCATTGTATTTGGGTTTTGCACTCCTTTAGTCAAAGGCGCAATATCAACAGCATTTTAATCATGAAACATTTTTGCCTTTTGGAATTATTAGAGATTTTAGCCTAGTTGGTTTCGAGGTGACGTTTTGAGTTGGCATACACTTTGAGAAAGTTTTGTCACATTGAGCAGCATACCAAATATACATTGAGAGAAATACAAAGGCTACAACAAACATCTTGCTAAGAAGAAAAAAATGTCCATAACAAACATGTGAGCAATTTGTGCGTTTCAATGGCAGTATGGCGAGAACATGATAAATTATTTTTGTTACTAGAAATAATGAATGTAAGTAGTTCGTTAATCAGAAAAAATAAGAACCAATAGCTCAAATAATGGTCACAAATTTAATTTATATATGCATTATTTTTACCTTGTCAGAGGCTGCACAAAATCTCCTTCCAGGCCAGCTGTTGGCCACCTATGATACAAATCATTTTTTTAACGTGACTCACATTACATTTCCGAATTTGGATGTTGTATATTTAATACTTTCAGATGTTAAAAGTTAATTTTAGCTTATACAGTGGAATCTCAATAACTTGACACAAAGATAACTCGACATCTATTATTCCCTTGGTTGGCACAATACTAATTTCAATGTAGAGAAAACTCTAACTCGACACATATTTGAATCAACTTCACTATAATTTTTGCCCCTTTACCACAACTGGTTTTCACAATTGCCTGTGTGTTACCAGTTCTAAGAATTTTTCAACATTGTTCCTGGGTATTTCGACAATCCTTTGTTTCTCTGTTCTCTATGATGGGTCCCTTTTTTTTGGGGTTGGGGGGCATTGCATGTGGAGAATAAATGTTTGAAACCTGTTGGCCAGCTTCTCATTTTAGTGCCGTTTCCAAAAAAGATCTTTCATTCTTTTCATGATCAAAAAAAGTGTGGACATTGTCAACATCCGATAAAGATGAAAATCTTATCTACTGGAAGTTTCAATATTGTCTGTTGCGAAGAATGTTTTCGGCGGAACTTAGTTTTATAATTTCGTGGAAAACAAAAAGGCATGGATGACATCGGAGATTTTTGAACAATGGTCAAGGAAGCTAGACAGAAAATTTTCAAATGAGAAGGGGAAAATTTAATTTATTTTTGATAAAATTGCACAGCTCCTCCAAAAATGATGGACCTTTCAGCGATCACCTTTCAATACCACCTAATTCAACAGCAATTTCACAACCAATGGATCAAGGAATTATCCTAAGTAGGAAAACTTTTTACAGAAAATTACAGACCAAAAAAATTTGTGAATGTTTGAATGGATGCAAAAATTTCTGTTTTGGATGCTGGTGAAATGGTTCATTCTGCATGGAAGTCAGTCACGAGTGCCACGATTTGGAACTGCTTTCGTCATGTTGGTTTTTGTTCGGAGTCTGGGAAATGAAATTTCTCAGAAGATTCTTCTCAGATTAGGTGTGGAGAAAGCATAATTAATGCTACGGGTTATTGTATCTAGAATGAATTTGTGAACATTGACTCTGATCTTCTAACTTCAGGACTTTTAGAAGATGACAATATTCTAGAATCAATAAACCAAAGAGTTGCTTCATGTTCCAAAGAAATAGAATCAGAAAATTCAGAAATATCTGCACCATCTCGCCATGATTCATTAAAAGTTGTAGATGTTATATGTCGATTCCGATGCACTCAAGAAAAAGCTGAACAATCGCGGGATAAACTAAATAGTGTAGAAGAATTTTTGTTTTCTCTTCGGAAAGAAAAACACAAACAAATATACAAACAAATAATAAATACTTAATTAATTTTCATGAGGTAAATTTTTTTTATATGTTTTGATTCTATTATGAAACAATCCAAATTAAAATGAATGGGAATTAGCATTTTATTTAATGGAATTGTTCGAATGTACATAGTTACGTACACAAAAATTATCAGACAAACATTTAGAGCAAAACCCAGCCAATTGACATCATCTTAAGTCGACATGTTTATTGATACTTTTGGGGTGTCGAGTTACCAAGATTCTACTGGTAAATCTTCTCATTTCATGTTTAAATAAGCAGCTTCATTGTATACATATTTTAAAGATAAACTCCATTGTTTTTATTAACTTTTTTGTTTTTTATGACAACCATTTGGAAAAAAAGTAATTACCATAAAATTACTAATTCAAAATACAATAAGTACAAAATATTATCACAAAAAATGAGTAACTTTGCCTGGTTTTAATTTATACAAAAATTGCCACGTTTTTAAGACAAATAAATTCAATTGGTCGAATGGTCGACGCGTTTCGGCTCTTCCATGGAGAGCCGTCATCAGGACCTCGTGGTCAGAATACACACGAATGAGTCGTGGAAGAGTGATGTTTACGTTTGCTCCCCAATTCGCATCCAAAGACCACTCGGACGCAGCAAATACAAAGGCGAACTCTTCGGACGACCAGACGTAAACATCACTCTTCCACGACTCATTCGTGTGTATTCTGACCACGAGGTCCTGATGACGGCTCTCCATGGAAGAGCCGAAACGCGTCTACCATTCGACCAATTGAATTTATTTGTCTTAAAAACGTGGCAATTTTTGTATAAAGTACAAAATACTTTTAATATCATTTAAAATCATGCGTCATTCAAGTAAATAAAACCTAATGTCTTTTTAAGAAAGATCAAAAATAAATTGTGATTGCCAGTACGGGCCATTTGACTCCTTGGTCAAATTTTTTTTCTTTCCCTTTTTTCTGTATTCCTTATTTCTCACTAATAAAGTATTGTATTGTATCGTAAAAGAAATAAAAATTTATTTACAAAATATCCACATGTGGTTTTTTCAATGTAATATAGTATATGTATGCGGTACATTGCATTTATAACTTTATTGCACATTGTAATCTAAATCATTTTAGCCGGACGTATTGTTTTTGCCCATATCATGTGATTCCAGATAAACTTTTGCCACACTCGTACAAAAATAAACCTAATTATAACAACTTTTCCATTTTAATTTGATCCACCCTTATAGTTAGGAAATAACATGAAAATATATCATTGATTTAGAGTCGTTGATGCTGATATTTATTTTATCAATAATTCTAACTGCAGATCTTCCATCGTCGGTGGACATCATTATCTGTGCCGTCAACTCGCACGACAGCAAAGAAAATCCAGTGCACAACTCGCAGCAACTAGCCAAGATCTGGGTGAGCCAGTCCAAAGCCCCTGTTCTGTGTCTAGATCCTCTTCCCGAGAACTGCCAGCTCAATCACAAGTGGATACTCTCTTTAGCTTTGCCATTCGCTTTCGATTGTGATGACTGCAGTCTGTATATCTGTGACGTTGGTCTTCCTAAAGGTGTATTCACAGAGCTGGGTTGTCAGTATTCTTCCCCCTTTGGTTCCCGGTTCGTGATACCAGTATACAGCAAAAAAGCTGAGTCGTACAAATGAACTTACACCCAGTTTAACCGCAACAAAAATGTGGGTGGTATTTTTCATGTTATGTTACTTATGAGAATGCATTATGAATGCACAAATGATTGTCAAATAAGAGGTATTCAATATGCACCCAATCTGAAGTGATGTGTAAATATGTATCTTTTAAAATGAGTATTTATCTACTTATTTATGAAATATATATAATGCTATATATATAATAAAATATCTTTATTTGTGAATGATAATGGATTGTCAATTCATTGTTAGATTTAAAAATGATTGCTCAATCACCAAACGGCATGTTTTCTACATTTTTGAAACTCACTTCAAAAGTAGGTAAGGTAGGGCTGGACAAATCACAAAAAAATTCAGGCACCATGAAAAAATTTTGGGTGCCGAAATTTATTTTACCCAAAGAAAAAGACCAAAAAGGTTTCTTTTGACTTTTTCAGAGCATAGTGACTCATGTTGGCAGATGTTCTGCTATGAATTCAAACATTTTGTACTGTTCTTAGCCTCTGATTTTGTAACTACACAAAGCAAATTTCAGCCGCCAACACCCATTTTTTAGTCGCCATGACGACCTGGGATTTTTCCAGCCCTGAAGTAAGATAATGTTCAATCTTATTTTGTTCTCACCCACCAGACCCTGTTTTTTTTTTCTTCTCTTTGTAGTTACAGGAGTTTAAGTATTTGTGGTCCTCTGCCCTTTGCTATTCATTACTTAACTGTACATGAATCTCATACACATTTTTCTGCAGAACTTAACAAATTGATACATGCTAGGAACCCTTTACTATCTATATGTATGCATCTCGGTTCCTGCGAGAATTTGGCTGACAAATTTCTAGCCTAGAGGTCCCAAGTTCAATCTTAATTTCTTTTTCATCAATTTACTAGAAAATCAATCTAGGAAGCTCGTTTAAGGTCTTTGCTGGGGTGGGGAGGGAAGCTGTGCCAAAAAGCCTAACCTAGGGGAGGGGGGATGTATGTGTTTTTTTTTTTATAAAGTGCAATACTCTATTTTTCCCAGTGATATCTATGAATAGATAGGATTTGAAGCTACAGATTTCTTAAGCGGCTAAAGTTGAAATATATACTAGGAATACTATGTATATAATATACTTGGAAAATCAAAATAATAATTTAGGTGCCAACCAGGCTTCATAGGAGCACCATACTTTTTTTATCAAAAAAGCTGTCCAGAATAATTTTTTGCTCTCGCTCTTGGTCACCTGCTGATCTAGTTCCTTGCTCTATAGGTCGTTCACATGGTCATTCACATGCAGTGCTCACCAATACGCATATAGATGCATAATTCACTCATCGAAATTCAACTTTACTCCTCCAAATTTCTTTGAAGATGAAAATGCTCCTTTAAATCTTAGGTAATTTTTCTTTAAATGGAGTCATTAATCACCTATAAAAGGAAAAAAAATGCCCTCATTTTACAAAAATACCCCTTAAAATTTTGAAGAGGAGTGAAATCACTCTTCAAAATTATATTTCGGATGGCACTGTTCACATGCTTGCTCTTGCTCTATAGGTCACTATTTGGTCACTACATTAAGAGTCATTAACTTTCAAGCAGCTTTGTTCATATGGTTTCTCACTCTCTGAGTCACTCTTTTGCTCACTCACGTGCTTGCAAACTCTCTAGGTCACTTTTCTGGTCAATCACAATCCTGTGCTGTCTTGGAAGATGCGGATTTATTAAGAGTTATGCAAATTTCCCTGCCCTTCTCTCATTCTATAAATTTTCTTGGCCACTCATTCCTCAAATATTCCATCCTTTTGAGCTTGCCGCCCACTAGGCACCCCCCCCCCCCCGTAAACATGCCACTGCAACCCCAGGGAAGTATACTTTAATGTCTGCAACTCTCCCTTATGTAACATAATTAGTTGTAGATATTACTTAAGAAAATGATTGAAAACAGAAAAAAAAATGACCAGAAAAATTTAATGACCTGAAATTTCAAATTTTAAATGTTTTCTCATTAAATGTGTGCCAGTGGTCATGACGTGTGTCAGTGGGATCCTCTTTGAATGGATCCCATTTGAAAGGAATACAATCTGAAGAGACTATTTGCTTGATACTCCCTAATGCATTTGTAATCAATATTTTAACTTGCAAATTCCATTTTAAAAAAGTGCCTGGGGTCTAATTGCATTGTTTTTTCTCTTTTAAATTAATTAGAAATTCGTTGCTTTTACTCAAAAGTTTATGAGAAAATCCAACTTGAATATCATTGTTTTACTTTAAAAGCTATCTAATTCCACCATCTTGAATGAGTTTTTTTTTTAAATCTTTATAATGAAGTTTCTTTACCCTTCAATCATTCCCTCCCTTCCACGAATTGATGGCTATAGATTAGATATATGTTTTGTTTTATAGATTCATTGCTGTGGTTCCAACCCGTGGTACGTGTAAATCCTTAGTGGGATTGCGTGGCATATTAAAAAAAGAGACTTTTTATATCGGAAAAATATGAGTAAAGTAAAAAAAAGTGTGGACCACAACTGATCACGGCATAATTATAGTGATACCCTGGCTAACGAACACCTCGGATTACGAATTTGGATGAACACGCGAACAAAACAGCATCGTCATGAGCTGAATTTTAGCGCAAATCATTACACACACAAGAATTACTGTCGCTCGAGCCCGATCAATTCATGTTCCTCGGAATCTTTTTCCAGATGTACCTCCACTTCTCGTTAAGAACGTTTTTGCATCAATTCTGGAAAACTAAAGATTCAGCCAACAGAAAATGCATTGGGTGGGGGGAGACGAAAAAAAAAAGTATGTTTTCAGAGCATGCATCCTTTCAGTGCAAGGCTCTTAGCATCGAACTTAACAGTCTGGGCATTTTAGGAACTTATCTTTTTCATCTGCATGTGACAGACACAGAAATGAGCTGACCAAATCACAAATGGGTGGGAGCACAAATGTTGTTCCGATACCTACGAACTCGACTGAGTTGAGTGATCAGTTTCAATAGATTGATCCCGAGTGGCGCCGTGGTAAGATGCTCGTCTTCAACTATGAAGGTTACCATCAAGGTCTATGGGTTTGAATCCGGATATAGAACGTTAGAAGCAAGTTCTTTACCTACCGAGCCTGGGGCGAC